>NC_081443.1:438404-444316 GCF_007210705.1 Tigriopus californicus
TTGAATGAAAAGGCCGATCAACTTACTTGAAGAAGGGCAATTCGAGCTCGGGAGCCTCCTCCCCGGCGCACTCAGCCTCGTGCTTCTTCATCTCGGTCTCCCAATACTTGACGTTCTCCTCGCCCATACAAGAGGCCATGGCCTTTCCCTTCATCCATTCCTTCATGGCATGGTAGTCACTGCCGCCATGAGCAACGCCCATGGTAGCAAAGGCCAGAATAGGAATGATGGCAACAAACGATTTCATCTGAGATGAGAGGGGACAAAGTCATTTTAGAACAGCTTCTACCGTTGGAGAAAGGATGGGGTTTACCTTGTTCAATTGGATGTTCCTGGTTGGTTGCTTATTTGAGAGTGCTCTTCCTGATTTCTGCTTGAGCTATTTATACTCCTCCATGGAATAAAGCCTCAATTTCGTAAGATGCCGATGCTCTCCAGGTAAGAGAGTAGGTCAGAGTGTACGTACAGATGGATGGAGATGCCATTTCTTGTTGGCCCTCTCCAACCCTTGGTCAAGTTCAAATATCTTTTGTAAGAAAAATTTCCTAATTATAAGAATCCCAGACAAATTGTTGCCTTCCCTCAATTATCATTTTTCACTCATGACAAATACTTGTTCAATAACCAATTTTGATTGGTGCCTGGAGGGTCAATAAAAAATGCGCTGACTGCAGGTGCATTATCCATAAGGAGAAAATTGGGTAGGGAAGACGTTTCTGGCGGCGGGTTTCCTCCTGTTGCTCCCAACCCTCCCAACCATGCACACTCGGGTACTCGGCGAGTCGCTCGTCTCGTGACTCTCAAAGATAGGTGGGCCTTCTTTGGTACATGTGTGCATTCCATGTGTATTGTCAGTGTTTGGTTGGGGCCTAGGTAACAGTAGAAGAAGAAGCTTGGAGATTTTGAGCGGTCCTACGACCATTTAACCCCTGATAGGAGACCTCACTTGAAAACGTTGGACCAAGTTCCTGGTTGAACTGACAATACGAGGACCGAAATGGAGTTCAAAGCGGCACACACGAGCTTATGCTTGGCCGAAACGACGACGAGCGACACACTCGACGCACCATCCTAACATAGCCTGAAAATGAGGCCAATGACCGCGATAACAACTGGATCTGTTCAACGAGATCGAGAGGCAAATGAGGTCAGTCACTGGAGATTTCTGAGGATTAGGTTATGATATGACCCCTTCATCTGTCTCACACTTATGTCATGGGTTTGTTATTTTCCGTTACGAAATGAGAGAAATTTGAAGCGATAATTTACGTCTTGAAATTTCCCTCGCTACCATTCAAGTCGATATCCCATGATTTTCCTTGTTGAGTCAATTCAACCCAACCAAGTTTGCTGATCGTTGAAAGGTGTGTGCGGATTCTAATCTTTAGCGCCATTGAATCGCTTGATCATAAAACAGAAATATTGCAACGGAGACCGTAGTTTGTTAAGGATGCATGCTTCTAAATCCCACGAAATTTCGCATAGTTTGACCGACATCTATGGTGTAGAAACAACTCTTTTATAAATTTTGCTTGGTTAGATACGCAATCCAAAGTTACATCAAGGGCAGAAATCTGCGCTAATGACAAAACAAAAATTCTTTTACGAAATACGATGATTGAGCATCTTTCAAAGGCCCAATGCAAAGTTCAGAAGATTGGCCAAGACAACTTGAAAAAACACATGTTATGCGCTCAATCATTAGATACAATGCGATTATGAAACAGAGTCGGTGGCGATCTTCTGCCCCAGTCATTTTGCCTGTGTATGTTACAATGGAGCTTTTGAAAAAGCCATGCAGATTCCAAACAAAGAAGCGGAGAATCGGTCCAGCCAGCCAGCCAGACATCGTCGATTTTTCAAGCATATAAGTGTAGGAAATATTTCATCCGTCGATTTCTTTCGGCCTGTCCACTGCATATACCGCACAGTCCTCCTACATCCTGCTTGGATGGTCTTGTAGTAAACGAGCCTCTCCAAAGGTTTTCTAGACTCGGCTTTGTGCCGGTGCTAGTTAAGTGTACCCACATATATGTAGATCCATAACTTTGTAGTAGACGGATGCAAGTCACTCGACATGCTCGTAATGGGCAAAGAAAACAGGTTGAAGAGGCGACTAGTCGGCAACCGTCTCGAGATGCACTTTTCTTCGGACGATCTTGTTACTGGAGCTCATCACTAGAAATTTGGAAAAGATGATTTCTTAGTCTCACATTCATTTCTAGACCAGTTTCCAAAGCCGGTCAAACATTGGAGTTACCTGTGACCACCCCTTGGTGTTAGTCGGACTCGTTTTCCAGGTACTAGAAATGGCGGTTGACCGTTTTAAGATTCCTGGCCTAACCTGACTTAGTACGCGTACTTTTGTATCGTTTTTCAAGTACACTGTTAAAGTTGGTTCATCTTGATGACACAACACAACAGGTGTGTCTCTAGAATAGTCTTATTAACAAGTGGAATGTCTTTAGCGTCTAAAAAAAGAAAAACTAGCATTGGCGTATTTAAAGATAAAAAGTTTTATCTCGGTTTGTTCTGAAAACCATCAAAACATTCCAGTTTAGCTGAAACTTCAACATTTATTTTCGATAACGCTCATTTTTTTGATGTTCCCATCTTCTTCTACTGACTTGACGAGAATCCATATTCATCTCAGATATATATAGCCTTTAAGCAAACAGTCGAGAAATGCCAGGGATCGCTGCATCAAAAATGGCTAAACACTGTCTCTTTTAGGGCACTCGATGTTGGAAATATTGAAACTGTTTTCCCAGATTCAAGTTTCATAGAAAGGTGTCCAAAGACTTTTCTGTAGCAAGAAAAAGACAAGAATTTGTGGCGACCCTCTTCAGTATCGGAGATTAGTTCTTGAAGCTCATGGGATTACTGGATAAGGACATCGTTTGACCGAACGTTTGTCCAAGACTTCATTATGCCACCAAAATTTGTCAACTTATAGGACACTTGTTAGAAAACCATGAGCATCACTGGTTAGGCCATAATGAAGCTAGTTTTGAGATTCATATTGAAGTCTTCCCAGAGTTAGAAAAGACAATAAGACAAGTCTAGAAACTAATAAAAACGTCATTACCGCCACATGACCCCTTATCCAAACGTAATTTCTTGATGATTGGGAAAATTGAGTTGCAAAATTTCACCAAAACTAATGCGTGATTTGATTTTGACATCTGAATACTTTCCCTAACTCAATTTCAGGACACATTTTCCGCTAATAAGCTAGCAATTGCTAAAATAAAGAAAACATTTTGTCGAAGCAAAAAAAATGCAGGATACTGGTCACCTTGTCTGGGCTTTGATTCTGCGGAGTTTTAACTGTTTTTACCATTGCTTTTACCTCTCTTAGATGCAAATGAATTCAATTTCGTGTGCCAATCAAAAGGGCAGAATAACTCATTTCTCCCAGATGAACAGAAATCACAATCATCTGGTTGCGGTTACGAGTTTTCTTGGTGTTATATTGTCTGGCCGTCTAGGAATTAAGCTACAAATTGCAAAAGTGGAGATCCAATCCAAACAAGATCTCTATGAGGGCCAGGGTCCCAGAGATCAAGCAAGCCCAAGAAATGCAGCCAGCACTTAGGCTCGCTATTTTTTCTAGGCTAGCGCCTCCTGAGGATTTCAAGGCCTAATTCACTACATAAATCTAACAAGAACTGAATTACTTTTTGAAATACATTACAAAACAATCCCAATAATTAATGTTTTCAATATCTCGTATTTACCAACATGCACGTTGTCCACCAAAACAATCAAAATACGTAAAGAATATCGCTAAATGGGAATGTATGCCAGAAATGAGCCATATTGAGCGGTTTGCTGGTCATTTCTGGCGCATCATCACTTTCACACAAGAGGGCAGTTCATAATTGGTTTTACTTCGAATTTTCGAAGCTTAGTGCTTTTAGTGATATTTCCTTTCTGATGGATAAACTTATTCAGACTAAATGATCAGAAATACAATAAGTCGAGGCAATCGATCGAAAAAAACAACACTTTTTTAAGATAGGGGCAATCCATTTGGGTGAAAAATGAAAGCTTCTATTGAATCTACAATATTTCTGTGTTGCAAATGAAAGCAAATTCTAGCTTTGTTTTCTTTATAATGTGCGTGAGAAATCTAAAAAAAACATATTTCTTTCTCTATCTCTAGCGATAACATGTGATCTCTGTGATGGGGCCCAAAATCAGAAGTAAAAGACTCACTTCCTTTGGCCGTGAACCCCACAGTTATTCAGGTGGCGGCATTTACTCAAAATAACGGAAGTTGGTAATGGAATCACTCAATCGAAATACTACGGTAAACGTCGATGGTTCTTTTTTTACCACGGCGCATTGGTTTTATGGTAACTAACCGTCGTAATCCACCAATCGAGCTTAAACCGATTCAGTGCCTGGTTTTCGAAGCCATCCGTCTGAAGCCATCCTGATGTGTACTAGTACATGGGTATGTTACATCGAAAAGCTTAGGTCACACGTGTTGATCTTGTTGCTAATTACACCCAGAGTTGAGCCCGGTAATGAGACCGTTTCCACGGGATCAAGACGATGTTTTCCTGGTGTGTTCTATTTTCCCAGGCTCAAAGAAATCCTTGAGATTTGAACGAGGGCAAGCAAAACTTTCCTCAGTCTAGATCCTCCAGTCGATATCGACCTAGTTGCCAAAATAGCACGAAACCGGTCGGACTTGGGTCGGATTCTCAGTTGGACGTACGTACGTACGTGTATGTAGCCACCAAGATTCCCTTTGAATAATTGACAGAAAAAGAAAGACGGACGGTAGAGAAATCCCGTTCCACCAGCAAGCTTGGTTCTATCAAGCCCACAATAACAATCAAACCCGAGGCAAATTCGAGGAGTTGTTACATATGCCGTATGGACAGTGCACTAATACGGACTGTATCCTGCCAAAAAAGTATTCCTGAGCTGATTGAAACATGAATCAGCCATTCTCACGGCAATAATGAAAGAATTAGACTGACTGCCTTCCAGTTCTCAAGACTCAAAATGAAGAGGGAAAAAAAGTTTATCCAAAACCCCGATTCACTTCGATCGGCGTGTGGCAAGGGTTAATTGAAGGTTTCATATTATTTTGATGGGAATAAATCCATGGCAACAAAAGAAGAATAGTTGTTTCAACAAGTACACCGATCTAGTGAAAACGAGTAATCAATCATCTTAATTGAAGGCTAATTTTGTACTAGCGGCTGTTAGCTACAGTACTTTCAGATTGATTTGGATTGCCAGGCCGAAGAATTGTACAATATGTATTTAACCAGATTCGATTGCAGTTTTTGGTCATTTTTTTAGCAACTTTCAATGCTTGATTAACTTCTAAATGGCTTTTTTCGCAACGAGATCCATGAAGAACTTAACTCTGACGTTGCCCAAATTTTTTATCTTGGCACAATAATCTGGACGCTTGAAGAACTGCTTCTCAACACAATTAATCAAATTTGCCCACAAATGGATTCAATAGTTCTAGCTCATTTTTATGACACTTCTCTGAATTACTTCTTCAAGCCTCAAGAAATCCTTTATCAAGGAGACTATCTACTGTTTTACAATCAAGCACTATTCATGGGCCAAGCATGCCTTCAAAAACGATTAGAAGTTCATCAAACTCGCACAATTAAAAAATTGTTTAGCAAAATGCGAAAAGGGTTGTAAAACAATGAATGCATTTGAAGATGGCCAATGATTTTCGTACACTGAATCATTATCGAATTGCTTGTTAAAAATACAACTCGATGTACATACATACAAGAAGTAGTTGCTTTCGTCTTTGAATGCTAGTTATTTCCAAGCGTCTTAATCTCTGACAAATGTCAAGTAGGTTGAAAAAAAGAGCCTCAGACGACCGACCTGACATTTCCCGGAAATTGTGGAATGATCA
Organism: Tigriopus californicus; assembly: GCF_007210705.1. Lineage (NCBI taxonomy): Eukaryota > Metazoa > Arthropoda > Copepoda > Harpacticoida > Harpacticidae > Tigriopus > Tigriopus californicus. Next base: position 444,316 of record NC_081443.1, read on the forward strand.
C
>NC_081443.1:444352-444452 GCF_007210705.1 Tigriopus californicus
GTTGCTTTCGTCTTTGAATGCTAGTTATTTCCAAGCGTCTTAATCTCTGACAAATGTCAAGTAGGTTGAAAAAAAGAGCCTCAGACGACCGACCTGGCAT
>NC_081443.1:444488-455293 GCF_007210705.1 Tigriopus californicus
ACGGCGAATGTGCCACATGAATATGTGACAAAAACCTCGGGTAGACCAAGTATGCATTCGAAAATGGCGATTGAAGAACCGCAAAGTCGATTCCAGAGATCTCATTGCTCAATCCTCAGAGTACAGTTGAATGTTGAATGCGCGATTGTTTATTAAAACAGGAAACCGCAAACGAATAACGAATAGTCGCCTACTCATTGAAAGTGGCTTCAATCACTATTGACATTGTTCAATATGGCATAAATCATCACAACCCCAGCCAAATAGATGAAGGACAACAGAGGGTGGTGAATGGACATGAAGGGGGAGGGGGTTTACCGATCACCTCAAACCATCTCAGACACCCCCGGGGTCAAAATTCAAATTTGTGTGAGGTCGCCCTGACGCCGTTCCTGCACTTGTTTATGCCACTTCATGTGTTTGTTCAAATAGGACTGATCGCTAAATAGCTTCTTACAAAGCTCACATTGCAAACGATCACCTCCATGAATCCGGAGATGAGCCAACCAGGATTGCTTGTGCACAAAACCCATGTGACACTCGTCACACTCGAAGGGTTTCTTACCCTCATGCTGAAGGCGATGGTTGTCAAATTTCTGCTTATACACAAACTCCAACCCGCAAATGGAACAATGGAACCGCTTGCCTTTGTGCATTAGTCGGTGATTGTGAAGTGAGCCCGAGCTGGACAATGATTTCCCGCACAAATCACAGGTGTAACGAGATCCACTGTGGATCTTCTTATGAGCCCACAAGTCCGCACTCCGGAAGAAGCTTTTCTCACACAGAGAGCAATCGTAATTACGAGACCGTTGGCTTTTATCAATGTGTACCAAAGCATGTTGGACCAAGCGGGTTTTGTACCGAAAGCTCTTGGGACAATCCGGACATGGCCAAGGAGTGGATGGCGGTGGATGGAACAGACTCTGGTGAGATAGGAGACTATGCTGTGTGGGAAAAGTGGCTTGACAAGTGGAACAAGAGAAAGGGAGAGGACAATGAGCCGAGGCAGAGTGGATGCGCGAAATATGAGCTTGCAGATCGGATTCGGTGGCAAAACGGAGGCCTTGACAGGGCTCACAAGCGTAGAAGAGAGGTGAGGATGCTTGGGCGTGAGCCTCGGCATCGTGAACCTGCTCAATGTGATGGATCATGGACGACTCGTCCCGGAAGGTCAGGTCACAATATCCGCAAGGGATGGACATCCTTAAAATGAGTAGCACGGTTCGACCAAGATTAAAGTGGAATTTTGGATTGTTTTGGGACTGATTGTTTACGTTGTGCGTAGTAGGTTGGGTGAAAACTGAGAAGTGAATATTCGATGGGGTTTCCATTCTTACTTCCCTTTCAGGGGATATCGAAATATTTGAGAAGATGCTCATAGCTCATTTGCTGATGATGGTTTAGACCGGAAGTTTTGCAGCCAAAACGAGGCAAAGCATGCAAATATTACCCCTGGAGGAGATCGCTGGAAAGAATGTTCGCTGGGTAGCGCCAGAAATCCAGCGTAAATAACCTTTGATATGGTTTATCTGTTTGACGCCTAAAAATGATTTTGTCAGTACATGGAACATTTTTCGTGTTATCTCCAAAACAAAATACTACATATCTTTTGCCATCAGTTGGCTAAACAGTACAATGGATGGTCTCCTGGGAATTGATTGCAAACCGGTTTATTGTACTGTTTAGCCAACCGAGTGGTCGGTGGTCCGACATCCAGCGTCTAGAAATCTATGTCCAGAGCTACCAACGGAGCAATGTTTTTCCATTCTTGTTTTTTTAAGCTTTTTGTTCGATTTTAATGGCATATCTTACAGCAGTGTTTAATCGTTTTTAATGCCTGAACAAAGAGCTAACATTTCAAACATATCGTGGCCGTCATGAATGATTAAAAAAGGCAATGATTTGGATAATAATCCAATATTATTATTATTATCAAATAACTAGCTGGCTCCTTCGTCGCCATCTAGATGGCACGCCCTTCGGGCGCGCCGCATGACCTGCGGTCATGATGTGTCGGTACTCTGGTGGTATGTCGCGCTTTGGTGTCGTCGCTCTGTTTCATAGAGCGCTCTGTTCGTGCGAGGGGTTGGCTGGGTACGCTGAGCACACTCGAGCGATAGTACGTTCGAACAGTCTCTTCCTTTTTTCGGAAAGTAAGGTCGATCGTGGTCACCCAACCTTGATTTTGATGGAAACTCTTGATCGTATAGTGCACTTGTCACCTCAAAATGACACTCGTGCTCCACGGTCTGACGCTTTAGATACACTGATCAAATTGAACGACAAATCCCGAGCGAGCAAAACATCATGCAACGTGCATTGCAATTCGATATTGTCCACTTGCATGACTAATGCGACTTTTCCCCGTCGACTGGCTTGTACACGTCTCCCATCTCAGAGATCGTGATCATCAGAACATCATATCTCTCCAACTCCCCTTTAAGAATGGGCGATTAAGATTTAACGAAGAAAGAAGCACATGATGATAATGAAAAAATAAAAATGATGTTTCAACTAGTCAGGCTTGCCAACGATCTGGTGGACATCGATCTCGTCCACTCCGTCTCAGGGGTTCATCGGCCGGCGTCTCAGCTTGATCCAAACCGTAATTGGGAAATCCTCAAGGAGCTTGTCGAAGAGATGGCATATTCCGTTCCATCAATCGGCCGGAGGGCAAACGCAAGACATATCGTCGTGGGGACTTGTTCTCGACCACGATGGCCAGTTTATCCCATTGACGTGTCGTTGGATCTTGAACCAAGACTCGCTGACCGACAGGTACCTTCTTCCAGACACGGGAGGTTCGATCATAGTGGATTTTCCGAAGTCAATCGTCGCAAAGACGTTGAACGTCGGCCATATCCAATTGCACCTGAAACTCGGGAAGAAAAGCACGCCATTGAACAGGTAATTTCGAACGTAAAGGATGTCCAAAGAGACGTTGGGCCAGAGATAATCCGTCAGTGCGCAGAGTATTCCGGAGTTCTAAAAGACCGGACAAGAACTCGTCAGACCCCAATTCTCCCCCACATTTAGCCAAGAGATGTTTCAGGCTCTTCACATTCGTTTCAGCATGCCCATTAGACTGAGGGTGATGAGGCGACAAAGGCCTCCATTCAATACCCCACTGTTGAAAAAAATCCCGAGTCATGGAGGACGCAAATGGCGTCCCATTATCTGATTGGAACACATTGGGCACACCCATTGTGGCGTAGATGGGTCGAAGTTCTCGAATCAGGCCCAAGGCTGTCGGAGACAAGTTAAATCTCGCAATAAAGGGAAAACCAGAAAAACGATCTGAATAAACCAGGTAATCCTTGCCACCTCTCAACACCCTGATGACTAGAATGGAGTAATAATAAGACATATTTTATTGCAGGTGGAGGGATGACGATACATGCCCCTTGGAGAACCAAAGGTCCATCCACAGAAAGCTTGTTAAAGACTTTCTTGAAAAGGGAGACATAATCATCATTAGTTTTGCCCACCAGATCCTTTTCCACAGCGGATTTCAGACGACCATATTTGGGACAATTCTGGGCAATCTTCCCCAAATTTTCCAAGGAAAGATCGGACATCGACGCCTGGATACGTGCAACTTCTAGATTCGTTTGATCTCCCACGACATCGTCATCTTCATCGGTATTCTAGTCATTGGTATTTGGCACCGGAGCTCGGGACAAGGCGTCGGGGATGAAGTGAGTCTGGCCACAGTTCCAATGAACAGTAAACTTGAATTGAGAAAGACGAGCCCTATGACGCAATATTCGAGCGTTCTCTATCAAATTCAACATTTGATCATTGAAGATAGACCGCAATGGTTTGTGATCAGTCACTACTGTGAAATGATCAAGGCCCACTAAGTAAATTTTACATTTCTTGATGGCCCAATATATGGCTAGCGCCTCCAATTCAATAATGGCATACCCGCTCTCTGCGTCTTTGAGGAAGCGAGAACCGCATTGAAGTAAACACCATGCCCTATCGTGAAGTTGTAAGAGGGCGAAACCTAACCCTTTTAACTTCGAAGCATCCGTTTGAAGAATGGTGTCTGCACCTAGCTTAAACATGCCAAGTACAGGAGGAGATGTGAGTGCAGCTTTAACTGACTCGAAAGCCACGGAATGCTCGGGCAACCACTTGAAAACGTTTTTGGACTTTAAAAGGCCACAAAGAGGCTCAGCCGAAACTGATATTTGACTAGTAAACTGACCGAGCTGATTCTCTAACCCCATGAAAGAACGCAGATCCCATCGATCAACGGGTTTGGGGAAAAGACAGATCGCATTTAATTTTTCGGGGTCGGCCTCAATGGAGTCTTTAGAAATTCTAAATCCCACGATGTCAATTCTCTCCGCCCCGCCTATTACGCTTTTACGCCCGTGAACAGTCATGCCAAACTGGACACAGCGTTCTAGAATCTCGCAGGTCAGTCGTACAAGATCCTGGTAACATGATTTACCCGCAGCAATATCATCAATTACTTTCTGGATATCAAGACCCGACATTGCCACATCGCCTCTGTATGAGAAAGAATCACCCGTTGAAATAAAACCCATTGGGGATCAAAGAAAACAATATTTTCCAAAGGGTGTGATAAACGTTGTTAATGACTGCGATTTCTTTTCCAGAGGTATTTGCCAATAACCTTTGACCAAATCCAGTTATGTCCAGTTATGTCCGCCAACAATGCTCTAACAGGTTCTTGTTGAGGGACTGGAATACTTCGGGCGGTGTTGATGGCAAAGGGAACTGCCCCGTCTTGAAGCATGATCACCATTGGGTCTCCCACCACAGGGCCTTTCATGGGTTTGAGACAGGTTTCATCAAAAGCCTCTCTGTAAATAGAGGTCAGTTTAGTCTCTACAGACTTGAAATCATCATCGCAAGGATGAACAGGCAATAAAGAAGTCCAATCTTCTCTGTCCTTCAACGGCCAAACAGGGCAGGCCGGATTTGCGACGACAGTGTCCGTGTCCACACGTTCACAAACCACTGATACTTTTGGATTGGGAAAATCAGGGCCAACGATACCAAGTGCCTGGCAAACTTGCAAGCTGATGTAGGCATTGTCAAGATCGCGGCTCACGACAACGGTCACGTCAGACGTCTTGTGAAACTCATCGAGAGAAAGGTCAGTCTGGAAAGTACCAAATATGTCAATAGAACGCCCATCCACACCAGAAACGTGCATATCATGCAATTTGTTTTCCAGCGAGATGAGTTGACATAAATTCGAATCCCGGAATTGATTCATCCCTATTATAACGACATCTGCCCCGTGTCTGCGCAAAACCAGAGTCTTATTGACTTCATTGAATCTTGAGGAGAAACGCATACTTCAATCTGGTTTTTACGAGTATGTGATAATGAAGATGCCACCATAAGGTGCAATCCACTGACGACTTTTCCATTTTGGGATAAGGCCTTAACCTTACTCCTCTCACTGCTTTTGGCAGGAAGACTTAAGAGCCGGGCAATCAGCGCGGACGTGTTTCTTGGAACTCCCACACAGTGGACACAAGTCTGTTACGTTTGTTTTCCCAAACTTCTGCCCAGATTTACTGCCATTCATCTTGTATGAAGATTTAGCAGCATTGACATTATGGTCCACGGCATTCACAGATTTGGTCAGCAAGGGGGCACTGAAGGCCCTAGCCCCACTGCAAGCCGTCTCAAGTTCCAAGATGTACCTCCTGGCCTCGTCAAACGTGGCTGGGTTCCGTTCCATAACTTTGGCTTTGTCGGAATCGTGGCGCATTCCCTGGAATAAGAGGGCAATAAAAAGGCGATCTTCACTTATCTTGGAGGTATTAGCGTAATCAGCCAATTCCCTAATTGTGTTACAAAACGAAGTGTAATCTTGACCTTCTCTTTGTGTTACGCTCAAAAGATCCCTGATATCCAGGTGAACATTGCGAAGACTACGGAGATGATCTTCAATGATATCCAGTATCTCCAACACACTTCGTCCCGTGTCCGCACGAATCCCAAGGGAATGCTGAATGATGCGAAGGAATCCTGGGCTACAACATTCCCATAAAAATCCAACCTGAATGGCTTGCTCCCAATGCTCAAGGTAAGTTAATTGGGAATAATTATTCCGTAACGGTCGCCACCTGACAAATGTCTTATGAGTGATATCCTCTTCCAACAGTGGAGGTTTCTTAGCATCCAACCGGGGAAGAACGGGGTGTCTACCATCCGGGAGGGGAGCTGCAACATTCGGATTAACCATGGTCTGCCGATTAATGGCTTCAACCTCTCGTCGATACCCAGTAATAAGGACTTTGGCTTTAAAAAAAGCCTGAACGTGATCGTCAACAGCCGGATCTGCATCCTTGATATCGGACGCCAGACCACACATCACCTGATCATCAGCAGCGAGGAACTTTTGGAGACGATCGTCCCAATGACGAAGCAAGTTTTCCAAGAGAGAGGGGCCTTCTCCGTCAACGTATTCATCCAACGAGACCTTCGCCATATTTCTGGCTCGAGACAAGGCAGATTTGAACCCACTGCGGCTGGCCATCAACGTCTGGATGGTTTCCCTGTCGGACATGATGAACACGGGTGAGGTCGCTTCTTCAACACCCTTTCAGGGATGGATGTGAAACACCTCTGATAGACCACTGATCACTCAGATTCCAGAAACTTCTACACAAAGATTGATCAGGAATGGGCTGCCAACAGTACTTCAAATTAACGTACTTGCCGACTGCGCCATCGCATGATCGTGAAACGAGAAATAACGTATCGAAAGAGGGAACATGTATTTCGGTTGATCTCTATCCAAGAATGACGTACAAGAGCACCAATACCAGAAAGGTAAACATTCAGCTCCTCGACTCACATAAGAACATCATATCTCTCCAATTATGTATTGTTTTTCCTTTCGCTTCCAATTCAAATATGTCATTTCAGTTTGGGGCTACTGTAAGTGTAACGGTGACCGTTAAAGAAAAAGATTTCCAGTTCCAAGAACCGAACAGTGTTGGAGATTGCCTGGATTTTGTAACAATTTCTGTTGTGAATGATCAACAGCAACAAAACGACAATTGTGACTCCGATGACCGAGATACGCGTGATAATATCGTGCAATATTGTAGCACGATTACAGAGGACAAAATCCGCGATTTCTCTAACTCTGAACTTTTCATTGAATTTGAGTTGGGGGTTGAAAACCCAATTCTATGTTTTTGCCACTTTATGAACTATGAAGTGGTTATTGGTTTATTTGTTTTTCTTTTAGTTTGACCAGCTGCATAGTTTCGAAAATAGACAAAATCAATCCTTTGAAATGTCCTGTTTGGTGTTCATGTGAGCGAGCTTTATGTAAAACTAAAGAACAGAGAATCATCTCAAGAACACAATTTCAGCCTTTTTGGTCTTGTTCAAAACTAAGGATGACGATGGAGGCGTTTGTGTTAAAAGGCTCGTGGAAAGAATGCACCATTTATAACACAAAAAACGAGATTCTTTCACTTAAAGCTGGTGACAGACTTGTGTCGATTACTCTATAAACTAGAAGGCTCCTTCGTCGCCATCTAGATGGCACGCCGTTGAGGCGCGCCGCATTCCTACTTTTGGTGACTGCCGCAAATGTACCTCGAGATGGACCCATTTCGGGCTACGAAGCACTGATTTTCAAAAAATAACCGTTCATTGCATAACCCTTTTTATTTCCAACCCAATTCATTTTCTGCAAGTTTCTGTGGAACCCATGGTTTGGGCGTGGTAGTGCCAAAAGATGGTCTGCAGGGCACTGCATCACTCACTACTGGCTTGCTCGATGGGCCATTTCCGCTCCAGTGGTTGGATTGCCCCTACAGAGCCTGTACACGAACGGTCGTTTTCGCCACCATGCACCGATTTAAAGATTTTAAAAGTGTAATCCACTTGAAATCTAAATTCAAGCACATGTGGTTTATTATAGTTTTCTGGCAGAGCCCCGGTTGGGGCGTGGTTGGGGCAAACGTGTTTGCACTCACTCACGCACAGTGGAGTGACAGAGCCAACCACGAAAGAACGAACGAACGATCGAGTGCTGCAACTTTGAACGCGTGCCACGCCCGAACCCTTCAAGATATGGACCTAAAACCAAGGCCATGATGTCTCACATGTATCTGTTTGTAAGCTCTGGTGGTTTCAAGTTGGTCTATTCCGACAGTTGGACGTTATTAAGGCCTCTTTAAGCGTAGTCTGAAGAAAGGGGCCCATTTCGGCACTCGGGGCCCCTTTTGAGTCCTATGCCGTATTTGGATCGCGCTCGTATTTTGATACAATGGCGTCCCTGAGCGGGCGGTCATTTTGACATCCCGCATGGGTCTGTACCTAGAAGGGTTTACCCTTGGGACGCGTTCAGAGTCGACATTGTCGACCGTGTCAACTTTCAAACCCTCGTAGCTCGATGGTCGTACCACGTATCGCGTGGTTATCTGCACACACCGGTAGGCCTCTGTAAGGGTTACAATAGATTAGATTTTTTTAAATTTCCTGCAACGGCCACGCCCCGGTGACGCAAGACGAAAAACGCCAAAAACGGGCGACATTTCGATGACCTCCGGCCACTTTGAACGCGTGCCACGGACGCATCAATGAAGCTACGGGCTCGTAATATACGTATCATTTTAGCCACGTTATCGGGTGATATTGTAGTCCAATCTGAAGGCAATCTATTACCCCAGAGCAGAGAACATAAGCCCGTTTCGGCGCTACTCTGAGGGCCTCCAATCTTGATTATGGTTTCAACAACGGGGCTGGCCCGTTCACCGTGGAACACTTTGTATTAATGCTCATTTTCTGTCGGACACACGCACGCCCACCGACGATCTCCCCAGTCTCGGCGCCCGCAGCGGCTGAACGAAGGTAATGTCGGATTCAAGCCCCCGTGGCCCCCACAATATGGCCAGGCTACCTTTTCGATTTTCTACTCAACCCCCCATTGGCAACCCTCGGACCCCGCAATCCAATTTGAACATTTCAAAGGGGCGTGGCTCTTCTCCTGGGCGTGGCTGCGTCCCGCCAACCTAACACCCGGTAAAAGTCGGGACAACTTAGACCTCCCCCCAATTTCACGTCCCTACCCCCTGGACAACCCGGCCAAAAACGCGGCCAAAGTGTGCTGCACTATTTTTATTAGTATGGGAGAGATAAGATATACTTTAAGTTTTTTTAGATTACCTTTTAATCGGTAGATGGACACATATTTGAGGCAAGATATAAATTAGTCGTTGTAAAAATATTCTGAATTTACGGGCTCAATTCACACAGCTTCCGATTCGGATTCACTTGTTTCCAAATTTTTCAGCATGTCATCATATTCCGCCAATCGCGATTCATAAGTATGCAGCTGTTGCGAGAGATGCGAGGTCAGGTATCCTAATTCAGAGGATTCCTCCTCATCGATTTCGTTGTCGCATTCCGGTTGAGGATCTCTCTTCCTAGCACCTTGCATGTCCAAATCTATTGGCTTGGGTGGATCTCGCGATTGCGAACACACCGGGCTGGAATCGACCACTTCCTTGATGGTCTTCAATGGAGGTTCACGGAAGAACACGCCCAAATCACCCGACGGGTCGCCCATTTTGGCCGAGAACGGCGTTTTCAGGTCGAGGAGCTCAAAATCTTCGTTCGATTTCATACGCTGAGAAAAGGCCCCGCTCACAAGTTGAGGGCCTGATTTGGGCGACGACCCGGCTCGGGGCCGCATCGGGGTCACTTCTCGAGCTTGGAATTCGGAGTCGGATTGTGTCCGCCGCAAATCCTCTCGACTTTGGGCAGATTCTCGGTGATTTTGTAACTCGAGGTTGGAAAGTTTCTTCTCAACTTCAGTGGGGGTAGTAGGACCTCCAGTTTCTCGATCTTCTTCCACAGTGAATAGATCCATAAGATTGTCCAAATCCGCTGATTTTTTTTCTTCTGACGGGGGAGGGGTCCCCTGATTATGAGATGCGAAGGCCCCAAATTTGACGGCATGATTGTCGAAATTGTCCGTCAAGAAGCTTGGCCGTTCTTGAGGACTGGCTGAAAATATCCGCATGGCTTCGCCGGATTCATCTGACGTGACTTGAGTTTCAAACTCGTCTCCGGATACTCGAGCCCCGAAAAAATCACATCTGCGGGCTTTATTTGCTACATGATTGTTAGCGTTGGCGTTGGCGTGGTTATTGTTCATATTGGGATTGCTCCCGACATGGTGAAGGTCTGAGTCAAAGTGATCACTTTTCATCATCATGTGAGAACTGAGATTGGAAGACGTCTCGGAAGAGGTATTGGTCGGATGAGAAGGTGATATTGTCATGGATGTTCGATAATCCACTTTGAGGGTGAGTGTCCCAAGACCCGTCATAACTTGTCCCACCTGAAAGGAAAGGAAATAATCGCTCCAGAACCAGAATGAACCCCATTGTTTGGCAAATCAATATCTATTTACCGGACAGGATTGGTAGCCCTCTCCAAGAACATTGGAAGAGGGTTCGCCGACAAAAAGTTTGTAGCAGATGACAAACGATTCCGGTCCTTGCTTTCTGGACAAGCGGTATGCCGGCACCGACCTGGTCACACACAGCAGGGACTTGAGCATCACACTCATTTTGTTGTAGATGACATTGTTCGCGCATTTGAGATCGGGGCCATCCTCCATGGCCAGAGTCCAATTCTCAAGGATCATGGAGTCACCCTCGGCGGTCTTGAGAGAAATCTCGATGCACAATGGATATGAGAGCACACTCTTACCATCCAAAGAAAGAAGAGCGGTCTTGGATTGATGGAAGATTTCTGGGATATCCTGAAATCAAAGG
>NC_081443.1:455871-509958 GCF_007210705.1 Tigriopus californicus
GGGGGGGAGAAGGGGGTGGTTTTTGAGGAACTATTTGCTTTACAAATAATTGCATTAGTATTAATAGGATTGTCCTTGTTCTCATTTTGAAATACATATGTTAAAGAGCTCGTTAAGAGACGATTGCATTGAAAAGGCATTGCAGCACTAAAATCAAAACGGCACAAAGCGAAAGTAAGTCCAAAGCATAAGCACAAAAAGTGGTACGGCCAGTTGGAGCCAACCAATCTCATTTGGGCACCAGACCTCGAGAAGACGGGTACAGGGGTTGATTTTCTTTGATTTCTGACCTGCGGCTACTTTGGGCGGCGCTATTGTGGCCTTTCTTTAGGGCATGACGCATGCCCTTCACATGACTATTACTGCTCAAGGCCATCACATCGATATCAATGTCGGGCTCAATATTCTGCATGGCCGCATCCAATGCGGCTTGAACGCGTGGAGCCACGGCAGGGCCCTCATAGTCGCGCGTGGTCCGTCCCGAGTGATCAAGGCTAAGCCGCATCACATTCTCGCCACGGAAACGGCTTCCATTCATCGAGTTCAAATTACTACTAGCTAACCGCGCATATTCTGACATTGGACGGCGAGAACCAGCCGCAGAGACTGGCCTTTTGGCAATCGTATTAGCCGCAGTTTGACCCGGGGTAGATAGGAACCATCCATCCTCATCGTCATCGTATTGAGCACGGCTTAGGATCTTGCTTTTGTCAGTGGGAGGGATGAAGTTTTCGATCATGAGGTATTTCAACTTCAGCTCCTTCAAGAGCTCCTTCTGAGTGTCCTCTAAGTCTCGTCGATCACGGTTGTATTCGTCAGTCACATCCAAGATATCTTGTTTGGTGGATTGAAGCTTGGCAAAGAGTTTCTTCAACTTCTTCGTCTTCATGTCCACTTCTTGCTGCAGCGAGGTATAGGTTTTTTCGAGCTCCATACCTTGCTCCTCACGTTCCTCCAAGAGCTGAGCCGCTTCTCTTTCCGCTCGACGTCTCTCGGCGATATCGACACGCCTCTTCTCCAAGATCTTTTTCTGTTCATTGGTGTGCTCCACCATGTTTCCACCCACACCCGTTCCGGTGAGCAATTTCGACTCCATGGCCCGGATCTTGGCCTTCATCTGCTCTTGTTCCTGCCTTTCCTTGCTCAAGGCCGCTTCCTTGGCCTTTAACTCGCACATCAATCGTTCCTTCTCCGTGGTCAAGAGAGACGTGTCGGTCTCCAACAGATCCCGCTCATCCACCAACTTTTGTTGCAGGTCTAAATCCTCGCCGAGTACGGGAGGCTCCGGGGAAGAGATGGACGAGCCACCGCTGAGACTTGATGTTTCCATGGTATCATCGGGCTCGGATTTCTTGCTTTTATGCCGCTTGCGACGCTTTCCACCGCTGCCATCACGCTCAGATTTGTTGCCCAACTTGGCTTTCAGACGCGCGATTTCGTCCTGGAACTCTCTCAAAAGGGCGTCTTTGGGATCTTCATTGACCCTGGGCTTGTTCTTGATGTTCTTGGCACGATTGGAGTACCGCAAGGTGGTCAAACTTTCCTCATAGTTGTAGCCCGCCGGACCAATGTTGGCGACCATCACCGTCTTGGCATTGCCCCCCAACGAGTCTTGGAGCAATCGGGTCAATTTCGAATCCCGATAGGGTACATGCGTACTTTTGCCATCGACCAAGGCCGAGATGACATTGCCCAAGGCGGACAAGGACAGATTGATTTTGGTCGCCTCCTTGAGTCGCTCGCCTGTAGCCCCAGTTTTAGCCTGGCGTTCTGATCCGGCCAAATCGACCAGGTTCAACTTGCCCGCTCTGATGTTGGGCTTGCCGGTCTTCTCGTTGGGCTTAGAACATTCGACCGTGATGATGAAAATGGCGTGAGAGCGGGATGAGTGCTCATTCATGTTGGTGGGCCCCACTTTCCGATTCTGATTACCCACGTTCATGACGTGCTCGATTTCAGACTGACCCTTGCACACAAACGAGGAGAGATCCTTGACGTAGATCCCGGTATCTGGACGCTCTTTGAGCTCCAGACGCTGTGATTGGTCCTTGGAGAGTAAGTCGCGAATTTCTTCTTGATAAATCTCCAAGTACGAAGCCCTCACCAAGTACTGTTCGTCGGATGATGCCGAAATGTGCGTGAAAATGTGCTCGAATGAACGGGGAATGACGCCGCGAAGATCCGCATCACCCCGAATACCTTCCATGGTGAATGTCTTGCCCGTACCCGTTTGCCCATAGGCGAAAATCGTGCCGTTGAAGCCATTCAAGACACAATCCACCAGATTGGCGAAACTCTCCTCATAGATATCGGCTTGCTTGGAGTTGCAATCGTACACCGCGTCGAAGGTGAATGTCTTGGGCGGGTCCGTGGGTCCAATTTTGGGGTGGCGAATCTCGACCACGCCTTCTTGGGTGAGCAAACGCACGCATTGTTCGTGGCATTGCTCGGTCTCTTTTTGGTTCAGAGGTCGACAACGCACAATGACTTGCACACACTCCTCGGTTTTGGCCATGCTTCTTGGCCCGGTCCACACCCCAATTACTAAATGGCAAATCAACTAGGATTGGACTGGTCGAAACACGCCCAGAGCCGATGATCCAGCCACCCACATGAATAACGACCTTGGCGTGGAACGTTGGGCGATTTTTGGTCGCGAAAACGAATGTCAGGAATGATGACAATCCTCCCTATCCCAGTTCCCAACAGCTTTCCTTCGCTCTTCGCTTTTCGCTCTTGGCCTGCTCCTTTCTTCTGTTCCTTCTTTTCCTTCTCTCTCCGTCCCTGGTGTGAGTGGAAGTGGGGTGCGCCCTCGGGCGGGTGGTCGTTCCATTTTCCGAGAAGAAAGTGCCACCCACCGACCGATCCCAGGGTAACATCACGGGGCCTGGATCGTCGGGGCAACTAGCGAGTAGCAAGTTGCTAACTGAACTGGGAGGAGCTATCCATGAACCATGGGCCTTTAGCGCGAGTGGATATTTGCTACCAGTATGCATAAGGTAGACTACCGGTGCTTCTTGTAAATCTTGTGTACTAGCCTAGCATTCGCGTACATTCATGAATAAATAACTAATCCAGGCAATCCAATAAGACTTTCTGTATGTTTTTAAAATTAGTATGCAGAGCCTAAGTTGTTCCACAATGAAAGGATCGGATTGTGGTTCCTGTGCCTTGAACGCCTTGAACCTCAGTGCGGAATTCCTGTCACAACCATTGCTCGTAAAAATGTATGACCTTACTCGTTCTAGTTCCTAAAATTTAAATGACCATTTTCAGCACTATCATCCCGTCATGGCCACACTTAAACGTGTGTGGCATATATAATGGGTATGTGGAAAGTTGAGAAATTGGGTGCAACATACTCCATCCAGCAAAGGAGAGCATTGTCAGCCAAGTTCGTGTACTTGATCACTTTGGTCTGAATGAGGCCTTCTCTCATGGTCACGGCATTTTTCATTCACAAGATTAAAAACAAAAAAAGGATGGCAAATATAACAAGATTCGAAGCCACGAACACATTCAGAACAGTTCTAGCCCTGATCTTCTTCATTTCTCAGTATACATGAAAGTAAGATAGCAATGGTTTTTGTTTTGTCTTGTCTTATGTTCTTATGTTCAAAAATCGGTCATTTCTGGGCAGATGGACCCAAAAACCTTATTAATAATGTCCACTCATTGAGAGGAGTGAGAAATTTACACACTGGAATTCTGTTTGTACTCAGACCCACCTGGCAGCGAGGCTCGTTGGATGGCTATGGGCGGGGTCATGAGGGGCGGGGATGGACGACCCGCCACTCCCGCGTGGGGAATGGGTCGAGGTCGAGATATGATGGCGGTCAATCGGGTCGGAGCCCAAGGTCCTGACCCAAGTAGTTACGAGAAACGCGATGCACTCAACGAAGTCTTATTATTTGGCGTTAGGAATTGAAACACCCATTACTGACTGCGTCATCAAATCACCTGTGTACTAAACTGACATCCAGTGGTTACTATGAGTACTAAAGTACTCGTCCACTATAGTACAATGACTACATGAGGGCCATGAAGCTGATATTTCTGTCCGAGCAAATACGAAGAGGTTGAGTGGTCAACTAGGATCTGGAGTTTTTGATTTTGATTTGTATGAGAAGAAAGTTAAATCAGTCTAAATGGTCTAAGTGCAGAGTTTGGGCCCACCGATATCGATGAAATTTTTTTTTTACTCATGAAGGAGCTGATTAAACATGGAGAGAATTTAGAGCCAAGTTTCCAACAGTTCTCCACAGGATTTAATGGACTCAAGGATTTGAAACTTCAAGTATCACTATTATTGGCCTTAGATGTCATCCAAACTTGGACCATTTCCCTACCATGACTTGATTCTGACTGTTCAAAGCAATCAAAGCAATCGGAAACAAGGATAGAAGGTTAAATGGTAGAACTCACTCCACCTCCCGTCCTTGGGTCCGTTATAAGTTGGGCGAATGTTTTGACACTACAGTCCAATAG
The DNA here is from genome assembly GCF_007210705.1 of Tigriopus californicus. Taxonomy (NCBI): domain Eukaryota; kingdom Metazoa; phylum Arthropoda; class Copepoda; order Harpacticoida; family Harpacticidae; genus Tigriopus; species Tigriopus californicus. The sequence continues at coordinate 460,360 of NC_081443.1, forward strand.
ATGGCTTTGTGCCCTAGTACATCTACCGAGAGTGTCAACATCAACACCACCCAAGCATGGCATGTGTTCCAACATCATTTCCATTTTGATCCATCCGCAAACCTGATCAAAATGTTGACGGCTCTCATTCATCGACCGTTGTTCCAGTGGAAGGATGTGCGACACACCTTGATCACCCCAGCCATCCGAGCCTTGAGCCATCAGAAGTAATACTACTATTTCCTTCCATTACATCCCATTTCTTATCAAAATTACCCACCTTTTTGCTTGACTCAGGCCCCCCAAATATAGCTCCACTGTTTTACTGCCTCGAACCAATTTCCCAGCTCGTTTAGAGGGAGCCAAACGCTTGGCTCAAGACCAGTCCATTGTGAACTCGACCGCGTTCCAATCGCTGTATGCTCGCCAATGGACCGATTGGCCTCCAGAGAACACCTTCATCCTCCATGATGGACCTCCTTACGCCAATGGAACGCTTCACATGGGACACGTGGTCAACAAAGTCCTCAAAGATATCACCAATCGGTGGCAATTGACCAAAGGTAGGTCGTGGAGGCCTCAGGTTTTGTCTTTCAAATCCGCTCTATGATAATCTTCCTTTTAGGTCGGCGAGTGCATTACCGACCAGGTTGGGATTGCCACGGTCTGCCCATTGAATTAAAGGCCAAGAGAAAAACGGGAACACCCGATCGTCCATCCCCGTTGGAAATTCGAAATGAGGCCCGGAAATTTGCTCAAGACACGGTGGAAGCTCAGCAGTCTCAGTTTCAATCATGGGGCATTTTGGGCGATTGGGATCATCCTTATCTGACCATGGATCCGGACTATGTGGAGCGAGAAATGCGATTGTGTCACCGACTTATTCAAAACGGACTCATGTTCCAGCGTTATATGCCGGTTTATTGGTCGCCATCCTCACAAACGGCGTTGGCCGAGTCCGAATTGGAATACAACCCCAATCACAAGAGTATTTCGGCCTATATCAAGTTTCCTCTCTGTTCAGAGAGCTGTAGACAATTGTCCATTGACAGTGGATCACTTTTGATCTGGACCACCACGCCTTGGAGTATTGTGGCCAATCGTGCGGTGTGTGTCAAATCTGATGCCGAATATTGTCTCATTCAGATCGCAGACGAGTTTCTCATCGTTGGACAAGCGGCATTGGCGAATAATCCGGATCTCAAAACTTGTTTGGGAGACCACCAAGTCATCAAGGTAGTCTCGGGCCAAAGTTTGACGCATTTGAAATACAGTCATCCAATAAAGTCTGTTCAAGGTTCTGAGGTAGAATTCCCCGTCCTGAGTGCCAATCACGTCACAATGACCGCAGGTACGGGTCTTGTACACACGGCTCCGGCTCACGGACCGGATGACTACTTGGTTGGTTTGGAACATGGACTTGATTTGAGTTGTCCCGTGGATGAAAATGGGTGTTACATCCGAGATATTGGACCCGAGCTGAGGGAATTGTCTGTTTTGGGTGATGGCAATACGAAGATAGTGGATCTTCTACAAGCGTCCGGACATCTCTTGAGTCACGGTGACTTCTTCCACTCCTACCCATGCGATTGGCGCACCAAGCAGCCTGTGATCCTCCGAGCCTCCAAGCAATGGTTTATCGACACCACCAGCCTGAAAAGTTCGTCATTGAGTGCTCTAAAATTCGTAGACATCCAACCAGCTTCTTGGGTTCAAGGATTTCAAGGCGTCCTCGAGAAACGCCCATATTGGTGTGTGTCAAGACAAAGAGTGTGGGGTGTGCCCATCCCCGTGTTTTACCACAAGGAGTCTCAAGAAGTGTTGTCCAACGACGAAATCATCCAGCGTTGTTGTGAACTGAATCGATCTGAGGGGACCGATTTTTGGTGGAAAATGAGTGCCAAGGACATCTTAATGGGAACTGGAGTAAATGGGGACGACTACGAAAAAGGTGGTGACATTCTGGACGTTTGGTTTGATAGTGGTATCACTTGGAGCACTCTGCCCGAAGTTCCCGCAGATCTCTATTTGGAAGGCTTGGATCAATTCTCCGGTTGGTTCTATTCGTCTTTGGTCACGGGAATGGCCTTGCAAAAGCAATGTCCGTACAAGAATATTTTTGTCCATGGTTTCACTGTTGATGAGCAGGGTCGAAAAATGTCCAAATCCACGGGCAATGTTGTGGACCCGAGTGATTTGATTACGGGCACCAAGAAGAAAAGTCCTTATGGGGTGGATACAGTGAGGCTGTGGGTGGCAGCTCACGCTAGTCAATCAAGTTCAATCGAAATTGGCGACTCCATCATGGATTTGACCAAACAAACCATGAACAAGATCAGAAACTCGTGCAAATTCATCCTGGGTAATACTAGTCGTTTGACCTCCAGAGAGCAACTTTCGTCATATGAAGATCTACGCCCAGTAGATAGATTAGCGTTATTACAGCTAGCCGTCTATTGGGAGCACGTTTCAATTCACTTTGAGCAAATGAAATTCAATTTGGTCTGTCTCAGGTTAGACCACTATTTGGCCAATGACCTCTCTTCTTTTTACTTTCACATCACCAAAGATCGGCTCTATTGTGACGAAGAAGCCTCCCTTCGTCGTCGATCCGCGCAAACCGTTCTCTTTCATATCTTGGAGACCCTGAAGGCGAGCTTTGCCCCTATTGCCCCTATTTTGGCGCAAGAAATCGAAAACGCCCATCCAGTTTTGAGGCCCAGTTTTGGATCACGTATCGTTCCGGAAAACACGTGGAAAGACGAAAAGTTAGAATCCTCCTTCCGGTTTCTCTTTGATCTCAAATCCAAGTTAACTAAGGAGTTGGGCGATTCGAATCTCAAAAATTGCGATGTTCTAGCCGTAACGAAGACACCTCATCGTCTTCCAGAGGATATGGATGCTCAAGATTTGGCGGAATTTCTTCAAGTCCCGAAGGTATCGATCTGTGATCAACTTAACTATGGTTCAATGAATGCAAAGGGTGACGATATCATGGTAGAAAATGAGATGTTGACTTTGCGAGCAAGTCACACTGAGGGATGCTTCTGTCCCCGATGTCGTTTGAAAACTGCCATGAGGGACAATGAGTTATGTCAACGATGTGAGTCAGTAATACGATCTCTTCAATAAAATCAAGCCCTCGTTTGTTATTTGCAATATTTGTTCTTTCGATTCCTTATTCAGTTGAGCAACAATTCATGGCAATCATGATTTGAAAAAGTAATCGAAATAACCTTTTTTTGGAGCTGTTGCGGATCATTCGTATTCACGTTGAACACCATCAAGATGACAATGCACTCAATAATTAACTGACTCAGGTCCTTTTTCCTGGAAACAATTGCCCTGAGATGATACCACTTGAGACTCCCTGAACGTGTCTGGTTTTCCGAGTACATTGGCTGCGTCATGAATTTTAGGTGCTACTACGTTGATTGTTAGTTAGGGTAGAATGCGTGGAGGGTGGAGGATAATTAAAGAACCTTGATTTTTTTTCACATCACAGATATGATTGCAATTGACTTCGTTTGCGAGATTTTATCTGCACTGACTAAAAATCAGCCCGTCATCGTACCATATAACTTTGGTTTGTATTCACATTGTCTATCCAGATTTACCATGATCACATCTGTTGCATCTTAAAGATCGAGGAGAGTTAAAGAGCCGCTTGAGGAAATATTTCAACCGTTGTATCAATCCAGATATTCTCGTTCATTCTTACACTGCATGGTACGAAACCATCTCTCTCGGTGTATTAATTAAGATTTAAGATGTATACAAAGTTGTCCCGAGTTCATTTCACACCCGAGAAAACACTGATTTCGTACTCCATTCGTGCATTTGAACTTGTCATCTGTGCGACTTCAAGGATTGGCCAATACCATGCCTTTGCTTCATATTACTCTTCAGGTACTTGGCATGGGGCGTAACCTGGCAATTAACATGCCGTCTCACTTTCACAAGGGCAAGTACAATCAAGCTGGAAAAGAAGACGGAGAGGTTGAAGCCGAAGCGAAACTCTAGCCCAATTGAATAAAGAAGATAATTCAAGCCATGGAAACATCATGAATGAAAAAGGTCATGAAAGTGGGAGTTTCATGCTGATGGTCTGTTCTGAAAATTCTTTGAGCCCTGAGCGGAGAAAGAGATCGTGCTAATTAGATCTCATTCCAAGATCAATGCGTGTTTAACCCACTTGCACCTCCCCGTATACGTAGTACGGTAGTGTCTCCAATCTTGTCAAGGTTTCAATTCAATCACAATCTCCAGGAGTTGATGCCTTCAACTCCGATTCCCTTCAATTCTAAAGTTGCAATTCTTAACCGAGTAATTGCCCTTGAAACCGTTAGTATCGCCAAAACAGCTTCCTTCATATTTCTGTAACGATTGTTTCATGGGAACAATCGCATGACAAAACTATTGGGCTTGTGAATATTTCGAAGCGGCATACCTGGTAGCAAATTAAAATACTTGATTAATCTTTGCTCATTGCAAAGATAGAAGGAAAAGAGTAATCGGTTTACAACCCCCTGATTTGATTGAAACAACCAATTGCTCTTTGTCATGCTCAGACACAACACCGCATTTTGCAGCGACAAAGTGTAATTCCTTTGAGAACTCTTCCACACGTCTCTTGAAACCAGGAGATGATGGACCATGGCGTCATCTGTCTTCATCTCGGATCCGTGAGCTTAGTTGCCATCGAATGTGCACGTTGCTCATTGGGAATCAACTCCTCGTACGGGAGCCACGCCCAATCCAAATCAGACAATCATCTGGTTGTCGTGTAAAAGTATTGATTCCAGCAAAATGAGATGTCACGGATTACTGGATTAGAGACCATCCTTATGAGATGAGTGAGGGATGATGGAAGAAAAAAGGAAATCCTTTCAGGTTCCATTTTTTTGCATTTTTGGGGGAAATGGATAAGTAAGTTTGAGGTACGACTTCTCTAACTTGAAATGACCTTTGCGAGAAGGATATCCTTGTTGTATTCTCCAGATGACGTACAGCCACCAAACCCTCGGGCTTGGATGTGATGCATGTGTTTTAAACACCTCAAGAGTTCTCGCTTCAACAACAGATCCATGAACTGGGCGAAATACTTGCGATGACTTCAAACCTCAATTTTGAGCATTTAGCCGATTGACAAGACCTTTTTCGCAATTATTCTTAAAAAATGGTCGTTCAATCGGTATTTTCTTTACTCTAACCATCTATTTGGCATTTTGGGTTTTTGCTTCCAAAAATACACTTGGTTGCGTCTCAATCATAGTAGCAAACCCTATAAACTTCGTGCCTCTGAGTGTCCGTCAGATGCCCGATTGGTTAATTGCCCTTTGTTCTGAATCCGGAAAAGACCGACCAAATTACTGACTAATCGGTAAGATAACCACGAGCAAAATCGTCGGGAGGGGATTTGAAAAGAAGGGAAGGCGTCTGATTTTTTTGAGGTACATCCATTCCACTTTTATTATTCAAACCGTTTCTTGAAAATTGAGCATGATACTGTTCATAAATAGGAGGTGAATAAATAGTTGTACAGGCCTCTCGAAGGCTTGCAGGAGCTCTTTACTTTCCACCGTAGGTAGCCTGTCCAGCTTCGCAGACCTGTCTGGGAACGGATCGACATTGTTGGCGGGGCACATTTTGGCACTGTTGTCGGGGCACGTTCTGGCACTGTTGCCGGGGCACGTTTTGGCATTGTTGCCGGGGGACGTTTTGGCACTGTTGACGAGGAACATTCTCGCAGACGGACTCGTTGACAGTATTGCACTGTTGACGGGGCACGTTCTGGCATTGCTGCCTGGGGACATTCCTACATTCCTCCCGTTGGACCTGTCTGGGGACATTGTTACATTGTTGACGAGGAACATTGCGGCATTCCTGTCGGGGCACCTGTCTGGGCACGTTGTTACATTGCTGACGAGGAACATTGCGGCATTCCTGTCGGGGCACTTGGCGGGCCACGTTGTTACATTCTTGCCGAGGAACTGTTTGGCATTGTTGGCGAGGAACATTCTGGCATTGCTGGCGGGGAACAGTGGTACATTCCTGTCTGGGGACCTGTCTGGGGACATTGTTACATTGTTGACGAGGCACGTTGTTGCATTCCTGTCTGGGGACATTGCGGCACTCTTGACGCGGCACATTGTTGCACTCCTGGCGTTGGACTTGACGAGGGACATTTTGGCATTGTTGGCGAGGAACATTGTTACATTCCTGGCGTTGAACCTGTCTGGGGACGTTGTTACATTGTTGACGGGGCACGTTGCGGCACTCTTGGCGGGGCACTTGGCGGGGCACGTTGTTGCAGACTTGTCTGGGGATGTTGTTGCAAACCTGCTCTTCCACGCGACGGGGAACCTGTTGGCAATTTTGTCTGGGGACATTGCGGCACTCTTGACGGGGAACATTGTTGCACTCTTGGCGAGGAACATTGTTACATTGTTGTCTGGGGACATTTCGGCATTCCTCTCGGGCCACATTCTGGCATTGTTGACGGGGTACGTTCTGGCATTGCTGTCTGGGCACATTTCGGCACTGCTGGTCAGGTACCTGGAATGGGACTTGGTTACATTGTTGTCGGGGCACGTTTTGGCACTGTTGCCTGGGGACGTTCTGGCATTGCTGGCGGGGCACGTTCTGGCACTGTTGGCGGGGAACATTGCGACATTGCTGTCTACATTGGGGCTGGGCAGCTCCATATCCGGAAGAGGCGGACTGAGATCCTCCATATCCAGAGAGTCCACCAGAAGAACCTCCATAAGTAGCTTGGGCTTGGTCGCAGACTTGCTCGCACACTTGCTCGTTGACGGTGTTACATTGCTGTTCTTGGACCGTGTTACATTGTTGCTCTTGGACGGTGTTACATTGTTGCTCATTAACAGTGTTGCACTCCTCTCGGTATTCGGTACGGGTGGTAGTTTCACACACTTGCTCGTTGACAGTGTTACATTGTTGCTCGTTGACCGTGGTACATTGCTGATCCTGGACCGTGGAACATTCTTGTTCTTGAACGGTGTTGCAAACCTGTTCTTGGACAGTGTTGCACACTTGCTCGTTAACAGTGTTACACTGCTGCTCATTGACAGTGCTACATTGCTCCTCGTACTGGGTCATGTATTGGATCTCGCACTTTTGCTCATTAACAGTGTTGCAGACTTGCTCATTGACGGTGTCAGTGACGGTCTCACATTGTTGCTCGTTGACAGTGTTGCAAACTTGCTCGTTGACAGTCTCGGAAACAGTGTTGCACACTTGTTCATTGACGGTGTTACATTGCTGCTCATTGACAGTGTCGGTAACAGTGTTGCAGACCTGTTCGTTGACCGTGCTACACTGTTGGTCGTTGACGGTGTTGCACACTTGCTCATTGACGGTGTTGCAGACCTCCTCGTTGACAGTGTCCACCACGGTATTACATTGCTGTTCGTTGACAGTGGAGCATTGTTGCTCTTGGACGGTGTTGCACTGTTGCTCATTGACCGTATTGCACACTTGCTCGTTCACGGTTTCTGTGACCGTGTTACATTGCTGCTCGTTGACCGTGTTGCAAACTTGTTCGTTGACGGTCTCAGTGACGGTGTTACATTGCTGCTCATTAACCGTGTTGCACTGTTGCTCATTCACGGTGTCAGTGACCGTTTGGCATTCTTGCTCGTTGACCGTGTTGCACTGTTGCTCATTGACAGTATTACATTGTTGGCGGGGAACGTTACGGCATTGCTGCTCGTTCACGGTTGAGCATTGTTCCTCCTGAACGGTGGAACACTGCTGTTCTTGAACGGTGTTACATTTTTGTTCTTGAACGGTGTTACATTGTTGCTCTTGGACCGTGGAACATTGCTGCTCATTGACGGTTCGGCATTCCTGTTGGGCACCCCCATAGTTCGAGACGGGAGCCACGGCATTGTTAGATTGACCGTAGTTCCTTTGAGCATCAGCATCAGCATCGGCCTCAGCATCGGCTTTAGCACTACGTTTTTGCAAAAGCCGTTTGAACAAAGCTTGGCTGGACATGGGTCCACTCATAGCCTGCATAAACAGGCATGATGCCAGGAGAACCTAGAACATGAGGAACAGAGTTAGTGAAGGGTTGCATAATGTCTCTTGAAAAACAATGGCACTTGGAGTTAAAGGAACACTTACCACAAAAGCAGTTCTCATCTTGGAAATAGACGAATAAGTTATAATGCCACAAAATACGAGGAGGGATCGCTGAGCTCCGATCTACACCCCTTGATCTTAATGCCTGATGGTCATGAAAGTGTCTAAGTATTGTATTTATACCTAGGAGAAAAGTGACGCTTGCCCGCGTCATTTTTGAAGGATTCCGATTCCTTCCCATGGTCGGAATGCTCGACTCTCCTCCGCCCCCTTACAATCCCCCTCCCAATATCGTTCTCTTCCACACCTCCGTACGCTTCTCACTATTTGCGTATTGCGTACAGTACACGCAACGCTTGTTGATGACGATGTGCACCTCAGTGGATGCAATGCGTTCGTAGGTCCGCACTCACCCTCACGGCCTGAGCCCAACGTTCCTGTTGCCACGCTAGGTAGTGTATACACCAGAGAGCGTACGTAAGAGCACATCACAAGATGTTGGCTAAATGACTTTAGCCAACATTGGGGGAAATCTCTCGTCAAATCTTATCTTTTGTAACATTCGATTCATCTTTCACTTAAGAACATAGAGCATTAAGCGGCTCTTACTACGATATAATTGCAACCGTTTCTAATGTCAAAAATTGTACGCCTTCATCCCAGTTGCCTTGAGAGTTGTCCTTCGAACCGGGCGAAAAAAAGCGTCATAGTGTTGGCGACCCTCCAGACATTGGGTCGCTTCGTCTATTCGTCTATCCAATGACCATTGAGCAATGAAGATGATCCTAAAGAAAGAATGCACCTTGATTCGTTACCCACTCCTACCTGCACCAAAACTTGAAGGCGTCATGTCGACGTCTTTGAAAGAATGTGGCGTCAGTTGAGACTTCCAAGTCTTTGTGCATGTACCCTCATTATGCCCGTTTTTTGTTGCAACCATTCGGGTTATTTCAACGTACACTGTCTTTTTTTCCTTATTTGAGGGTCAAAGATATCCCTTATCCTTAAGCAAAGGGTATGAAACCTGATGACTATAACACGGTGGAGCAACTAAGCTGCCACATTTCAAGCCGATGTTTGCTAAAATGCTTAAAAGTACGATTGGCTGACTTAATGGCACTAGTAGATGCATTTGAGCGCTCCAGAAGTGTGGACCCACTCTGTAAGCTAAGTTGAACTGCACCGCCAATGTGGTGATATTTTTTTGAGCATTCGAAACAGGTTTCACGTATGAAATTCTGAAGAAAGGCATGCTAAACGCGAAAAAAAGTCAGCTCTCAACAACCTCTATCTCCTTCTACTTCAAAGAGTGTGTGCATCAAGCAAAGCAACCGTAAAGTAACCACTTAAAATGTTTTCATGGCGTACATTTAGTGCCAAATAACAAGAAAGGGTTTCTTGCTTGAAGATGAACTTTGAATTCATTTCAGATTCGTTTCCACAATTTTGGCATTGCTGGGTGCCAAATCGTTCGGATGTTAAAAGATCGTGTTCTGAAAATATACCATTGGATGACGCCCTAAAAAAAGGTCAGCAGGCAAATAGAGAGTATAAATATTTTGAATTTGCTTCCACATTCATACTTTAATCAGTGGGACCTATTTATCATCTGGTGTGTGAATTCGAGCAGTTTGGACTCTCATATTAACCCTGGTTAGTCACAAAATAAACGAGGTTAAAAATTGAACCAAACTTTCAAAACTGGGATTTTTGGGTGCTAAGTCGCTTAATTAGGTATAGCGCCATTTAACTCATCACACACCAGGTTTTTTTGAACAACCTTCTATGGGTGTTATGTTTATTTTTTATTCCATTCATAAAATAGGACTGCCTGTTTACTTTGGCCCCTTTGATGTCTTCTGATGTTAGTTTATCATTGCCGCTAATATAAGCTATGGCTTAGCGATAAAAATTGGTTAAATCGACGGATTTCAAATTGGATGCTGAAATAGCTGTTTGACGATGGACAAAGTTAATCCTAGAAGCAACTTTTCAACACTCAAAGTATAAATACACAGAGCCTATTTCGGGTTAATGAATGCATGAATATAAAAAACCTTATTACACCCTGGTACTTTATATTGACTGACAAAAAGTATGACCATTAATACCAAATTGTGAGTTGTATAATTCATTGCTTATTGGTTGGACCACATGAGACTACTGACAAGAGTATAGCTTTGGAGAAAGAGGGGAAAATGAGAATGAAATATAATTGACAATAAGAAGTAAAAATATAGAAAGCAGAACAACCGTCAAAAACATTCTGACTATCCATTATTGAGGAAGTTTGTTCCCGACTAAGATGGTCAGGTTCCTCTTTAACGTGGTCAATTTGTCGGTGCATTTCACATTTGGTTTGGTGACTCTTTATTCCAAGCTCTTGTCGTATGTACTTAGAAGGAAATATTTTTTGTCCTTGGTTTTATTTATTTAGCTTGGCATGTTGCCTGCCAATTTTGCCGAGTGTTTTCGGTTTCTCATCTTTTTAAGGAGTTGTTGCTCACTCGTCGACAAAGTTGGAACAATGACCAGATCTTCCTTCAAGATCGACCCGAGAATTTAGAGTTGATTGATAAGGAGGAGGTGCCACGCACTAGTCTTTCTTTTCAAAAACAATAGGAGATTTGTATTAAGCTATTTATAGCTAGCCAATGATCGCATGAAAAGTAGCAAATTGATCATTTTCTTTTAACATGGGACAAACACATGGAATGAAAATGAGGGCTTGTGAGCGATAAATCCAAAGCATACCTGAAAGGGCATTTATATCTCGGTCTTGACAAGTATTCTTGCACTGTGAATAAGAAAAATTGCAAGACAACGGAACAGATTATTTAAGTCCGGCAGTTTTCACGGACCAAGCAAGCACTTAACGTTCACAGTAAACATTAAAGCAAATTTAAAGCGGGTTAATTCATTTGTCAAGGACTACGTCTACATACGTATGTCATTTGTGTTCCCAGGTGGTTCTCTTGAGGCCCAAAGTAGCTCTCTTTTTTACAATTCTCAGATTAACCTTAACATGAAAGAATAGTCTTCTTGATCTCATCCATCAACAGTCATCATACAACAATTCCAAAATTACCGCTGAAAGCGTGGTAAAATGCACGAACAAGGCATACATTTGGATTATGACACCAAACACTTCGTTTCATTGTCGCGCTAATTAATCACCTGTAGTGAGTGAATGCACCAAGTGTCAAGTTTTGGAGGAACACTGATACCACTTTCGACACTCCATAACTCCGAAGTCACTGAACCATTTTTCTAATTTGCCCTGTCTTGTTTTCGCCACTTTAAATTCGTCGAGAAATCGATTACAGCCCTGCCCTTGAATGTAGGTATGGAATGTATCGAATTATATTTGGCTTCAAAAGCATTCATGAATGTTCTCCCAACTCAGTTTTTAACGTCAATTCTGTCGGCCGTAGAGGCCTAGCTTACAATTTGAGAGCACGCTCAAAGTCAGTTAAAACAATGAAGTACCTGTCCTTCTTGGGCTCCTTTATTGTCCAATTTGTTACCATTTGATTTTCGAAGGGAATATGTACATAGGTGTTATTGATTCGATGCCATTTTTCAATACAAACTTGGATTTTTTTCCAATTAGCATTCAGATCAATCCTGGATGCAAGGGCTACGCAAGTCTTCCCATCCAAGTTCGTGGGTGGACCAAATGTCTTCTAAATTTGACTGATAACAAACACAAGAATTGCAGTCTTTCATTTCATAGTGCTGAGGATAGCATTCTCTGTAAGGGTCAAAGATTCATTAAAAAAGTCATGGTCTAATGTTGTTCAATGGCGATGAGAGCGATAGAGTTTAACTGCCTATAGGAATACATACTTTGGATGGATTGGATTACTTTCAAATTCCCAGGTGAGGTTTAAAAAGTACTGTAATGGCTGTGCATCAACACACCTATCATAAGGAATCATATCGCGAGGAATCAGCATCGGCAGCGGATCAAGCGGAGAGGAGGGAATCAACCGGTGTCGGCGTGCTTTCTCAACTGTCATAGACGGGCAAACGAGATCCGAGGATACGCCTCTACCTTCTTATCCGAGACGTGGGTCACCGAGGAGAAACACGAGAGTTGCTTTCCTCTCACACAGAGCTTCGTGGTTCTTGCCAGGAAGCCCGCCGGGCGTGGTCGGCCCAGTGGTGGGTTGGTGCTCTATATTACCAAACGTTTTGAGCCCACCCGTCTCACATCCTCTCCTCATCACATAGCCGTGGATGCCCAAGGCTTCACCATCATTGGCTTTTATTATCAGCCCACCACGGACTATAATGATCTCGTCTCGGACCTCACATCCATCCTTCAGAAGGTGAGGAATCCGGAGAAAGTCATCATTGGTGGTGACTTCAACATCCGTCCTGACTCGAGTGAATTCTCTGAGCTCGCCCAGATCCTGAGCGAGATCCTGGAGAATCACTCTGCACTCTGACCCGGGAGTCCCAACACACACCTACTCCCGGGTCGCCTCAGTACTTGACCACATTTTCATATCAGAAAATATTCCATCTCCGGCCAGTTTCGTCCAACCTCTGGCCGTTTTTGATCACCTCCCGATTTCAGTCACCTTCAAGATGCCCAGAAATTTCCAATCAATCGGGCGTGACTCGAAATGGGAGATGCGTGGTCAATGTGCAGAAGTGCGCGGCTCAACTTGAGGCCCCACAGGTATCCATCAACACCGGGGTTGTGACTAATCCAGCTGCAGTGGCCCAAGGCATTTCGCAAGCATTAGAAGAGCCCTCCTCCGTGCAGAGGAGAAGAGGAGGACTCAAGACCCTGTGGTTCATCCCCTACCATCTAGAACTGAGGGGTCAAATGCTCCAAAAACTGCTAAGTGCCAAAACGAGCCAAACACCAGAGACTTGGGAGCAATATGTGATATCAAGAATTACATATAACAAGTCTCTGAGGAGCACCGAGTCAGCCCACCAAAGGTTGGTAGTGGAGAACATGCTCTCTTCATCGGCCTCGTCCCGGATGGTGGGCTTGTACAAACGTGCCAAAAAGCCCGCCACCAACTCGGAGATTTTGTTGAATAAATTCCTCCTCCACTGTCAAGAACTGTTTGCATCAACATCGGAAACAGTAGAGGAGGAGGTCAAGAGCTGCCCAGAAGAACACCATCCCCTTTTGCAGCCCTTCACGGAACCTGAGATGGACGTGGCCTTCAAGAAGATGAAGAGTGAAGCCCCCTCAACATCTGGGGTCTCTCCTTTCCAACTTTCATTGCTCCGGACCCAAGCCCAGCCCCTCCTCCGACATCTTTTCAGCCTCACCCTCCATTCTTCCTTCTTCCCACCAGCGTGGATGGAGTCAGCCATCATCTTCATCCACAAGAAGGGACCCAGGGACATTCCAAACAACCATCGGACCATCGAACTGGAGAACCCCTTCTTGAAGATGATGTCCACCCTACTAGTTGTTCGCTTCTCCGGATTGGCCGAGGATAGGGATCTCCTTCCCCAATTCCAATTCGGTTTCCGGAGAAGCCGCTCAACCACCACGGCAGCTACTCTCCTCTACGAAATTGTGCATTCCAACATCAGCAATAAGAGGAGAGTGTATGGATGCTTTGCGGATTTCTCCAAAGCATTCGACAGGGTGGACCAATTCACCCTCAAATCCGCCGATGCCACCTTCACCAACAAGTTCCTCAAACGATACCTGTGCCTGCCCCAATATGCCAACAATGCATGGACGCATTTTCTGCGCGAAACCGAGCCCTCCACCATCGGGCTGGCAAGGTTAGTGTCCAACAGTGTTGAGAACCTGACCTTTCAGGAGGTAATGTCCGGATGCCAATAGTCCTTCAACTCTTCCGGACCTACATCACTCCAATTTTCCTCCAATATGCCAACAACGCATGGGCACATTTTCTTTGCGAAACCGAGCCCCTCACCATCAGGCTGGCAAGGTTAGTGTCCAACAGTGTTGGGAACCTGACCTTTCAGGAGGTGATGTCCGGACACAAGTTGTCATTCCAGGTCAAGGACTTGCTTACACCTTATTGTCCTTGGCCCGAGATCATCCCTTCGGAGTGTTGGTGGTCACGCACCTTTGTCCGGCTCCCGGCCAAATGACATCAACGACATGAGCTGACAAAAGATCTGTTCAATCTAGCCCATCCTCTACTCTGCAATAACCAAGAATTTCATCATTTACCTTTACCTAACTGTGTTTGTAGTACTCTCTGTGATTCCCTTCTTCCCTCTTTTCATGTGCATTGAACCAATTCTAGTCATACTCTTTGTGATATCACTATCTAGTCAACTATTTTTTGCTTTTACCCTTTTGACATTTTTCTTGTTTTATCAATAACCTCTGTACAATGTCTATACATCATGTTATATTTTTATAGTTATTTTTACGCCATGACATGACCAAGAGTCGCAATAAAGATTATTATTATTATTATAAGAGGAGTCATCATGTTATAAAAACCCTATCACGAGGGATAAATCGTCTTGTCGTCAGAAAAAACATACACATAAAACACAAAAAAACATAGACATATGAATACATGACTGTATTCTGTATTCTGAATATGGCTGTATTCAAAGCCAAGTCTGTTTCGACAAAAACGGATAGTGACAACATTTTTTTAGATAGAGACTATAGAGTTGGGTAGGATGGACGAATGGGCAACTTTTAACTCAAACAATCAAAGTTTCCTTGGTAAAGATTGAGCATTTGTTGATTATATCACCATTCGCTAATTTCGACCTTAATCGAACGTCTGCAACTGAGTCAAAAGTTATGCACACTCAAATCTCGGTGTGAAATGGGCTCAAAACGAATATTCTGTTCTAGATACTTTCAGTAGTGTCTGCATATATTTCCAGTTTTGTCTCAAAAGAGATACCTTTTGGCTTTAATGAACGTCCTTTTTCTCATCAACCATCGAAAAAAACCTATGAATTCTGGCATCCTCATTTGATTAGAATTGAACTCAAAGTTACAGGTCGTATATGTAAAAAGCATTTACCATGGCAAAATATTGTTAACTTTACGAACATATATTTGGACATCATTATAAAAACACTTTTCATCTCGATGTTTGATTAAATGTTTCAACCTTCAATTATCATTTGCTAGTAACACTGTACCAACACTTGAAGGTATGAACTCATCGAACAAGATAAGATGTCTAATTGAACATATTTTGAGACAGGCAACAACTGGCCACCCAAATGCCACAATCAATAAGCGTTGGTATCGCAGAAGCCAGCATGTCAAGATCGATCGGGGTTCAAAGCGTCAAAAGCGCCTGCCGCCAGTCGTAATCGGCATCTCTCAGCCCTATGATCCATCAATCTTTTGTAGCATATTCTGGTGGCATTTAGGTAAAGCTCACTCAAGAGTACAACTTCCACCACGACAGCAGCAACAACAACAACAACGACAACAACATCTATTGACCATCATTAGTCACATTCAAGATTGAGGAAATTTTTTGAATCGTTGCATGAAAGCTTCCTTCCGCAAACGGTGCATTTGAAACAAAAATTATCCAAGAGTCCCGGTGTTGGTTGGTTGGCATTGTTATATTCCCTCCAAATTATGTCTCCATTATCACCATCGATTCAAACCGTTTATTCTCGTTTTTTGTCCGTCCATCGAGATCGGGCTAGCCGGAAGTTTTCCACTTGGACTCTCATTGTCGATTAATATTCGTTGGTGGGATATTTGTTGTAGTTTGCATTGGGCAAACCACAACAGCAATCGTGAGAAGTGGCTGCACTTCGTGATCTCGCACCTGCAATGTTTTATCAAGCACGATCGTGCTTTTGCATGCCATTGCTTAGGGTCTGGAGGGATTTCCCCGGGAGGCAAATCTGTGTAAAAAGATATAACAACTAACGATTAGCCGATCGCCAAGAATGACCCTCAGTGGTTCATTGACGCGTTTTGATTCGAAACGCTTGGAAAATTTCCTCTCAGTCCAACAGAGTGCGATCACCGAGCACAAAAGCCAATGAGGAAGTTGGATTTGAATTCAGAATTTTGGGAATTGATCGTCAATTGAAGAGAGGGGGAGAGGACACACAAGTCGGATCATCTTCCAAAACGGGTAATGTTTGGAAGCCCGGTCCACCCACTACCGGGTTCGGGAATCATTGGGAATGCGAGAATATCCATCATCATGCATTGGATGACGGCGTCGGACCATCCTGACCATTATGTCAGGCTTGGATTCTCAATTCAAATGGTATGAATACATGCCTACTCCGAGATCGGACCCTTGGGGAATAGTAGATGTCATGTCATCGGGAACAGCTTCTTTTCGTCCGCTTCAGTGGCGATGGAGCGTGTGCAGTACTTGTTGGACATTTATGAATGACATGTTAACTTTGGGAAATATGTAGTTTTTGTACGTACACTAAATGAGATTTGGAGAGAAACGGTTTAAAATGCGAATTGTGATCTAATTTTGCTACTAGTCATCCGCATCATGAAGATTACAAAGGCATCCGTCGAAGCGTACATCGTGAAGTATCTTAATCTAGTTGTAACCAATGTTATCATTTGACTTGAGAACACGTTGGCAATCTGGTAAACCAACTTAATGTGTCATATATGCACTTAAAGGTTTATGCGTGATTTATGTCGATCGACAATGAACGTTATTTCGTCATGAGCGATGATTGCGTAGTTTGTAAATGATTTCTTTACGGTATCATAGGTTTAACGGTAAAACGTGAATTGTTCAAGTTTGAATCCTTCCTATTTTTTGCCACCAAAGAAGACAAGTACATAGTATGTAGTATGCAAATTTTATTCAACAATCCAGCGTGCGAAATAGTGCGGAGTTCAAGTACATCATGAAAACTTTCAAGGCAAAGGTCGGAAAGTGCTACTACTCCTGTTGATCTGGGTGATGATGTACATACACTGTACCTACTGTACCTATGTATGTGTGTACGTAGGTGCAGAAGGTGTGGTAAGTAGTAGTTCTCAGATCCGACCTTCATGGCTCGAAATTCATTTTTTTCATGCTTGGCACAGTTTGTGATGAATTGCTCGATGTTCGGAATAAATATCTTAATCGGCCTTCATTCAATGTCACGAATGCAAATTAATGTTCACCTCCGGTCATTCTTTCAAAAAAAAAACAGGGGTCACCGGGATCCTCAATTGTCATGCCAAACGGCTGAGTAAACATCAGTCTAAAGAAGCACTTTAGATTTCTGGTGCAATATCAAACAAAGCATAAGTCTTGCATGAATATATGACTCCGATCGCCGCGATTGTTAAATACAGTTCCCTTTTCCATTTAAGAGGCAAATTCTACACTTTGAGAACATCGAAAATACCACATGGAGATGGATCAATATCAATTATTCCAACGAATTCTTCGCTAACTGTTCATTCGACATCATTGACAATTACCTATGCCCTGCTTTCAGAGGCTTGTCGTGCCATCTTTCAGTCACCGCAAAAAAATACACAGGACCAATGTACAAAACAACAAATCACTCATGTTGCAATGCGGTTTTAGCATTTGGTTATTATCTAAACCGCTCATCGCCAGCAACTTTTAGCCAATCTCGCTCAACAACCCTTAGTACACAAACTACACTGTATGCTCCAAATAGTCCAGATGGGTATCCTACTTTTTTCCAGGCCCAATTTACGGTGAAGCTTTTTGGGCTCCCCTTTAACGACGAAGATTCGAAGAGCGTCTTTCTTTGTCGGTTGAATCTGATTTTTTGCAGCTTGCATGCTTGGGAATCTTCTCTGGATTTGGTGAAGATTGCAATCCGAACCAGAGTAGTTGCTAGTACCATCTAGTACTTATGGACGACAACGGGTCCAATGAAGGCGTTGGAGACAACTCAATTTGCGGTATGTACGTAGTATCAGATGCACACTGTGGGTTCACGTAGGAGTCTGCTCATGTACTATACATTGTGTACGCAAATGTGCGTACGCACCGAGGGTACATAATGGAGGAACGTACATAAGTACATGCTGGTGAAGAAGACCTCAAGTTTTTGCCGATTCATGATTTGCCTTTGTTTCACGGTGTTGCCTTATTGAAACATTGAAACCGAACACCCTGACAAACGATGACGTTATTAGGCTGTATTGAGAGTGAAGAGAGACGATTTGAATGTAGACTTCATAATCTCATCTCGGTATTTGAGTAATTTGAGCTCTTGTCATGATATGGCAAGTATGATGATTAAAGGACCGTTGAATATTTGGGTAGGATCACAGTGATCATTGTCATCGTCAATGATGACTACACTCTTAGTGATTGCTCGTGCCGTTTTAGGTGTACCGAAGCGAGTTATAAAAATAGAGACCAATACGGGAGCTGCTTTGAATAATGCAACGTACGTTGTGGCTACGGCTTGTCTTCATATATAAATACAGATAAGTGCATACACGGCTTGTCAAGTCACGGGAAAATGTTGTTCATTGCTGAGATTTTGTACCTATCCGAGACCCTCAAGCACGTTCAAATTGAATTCAAACGCTTCAAGGATTTTTTTGAATGAATCTTTTATACACTTTGACGCCTTTTGGGAGCCTAGGCATCGTCGGAATCGATCCCGGGGCCTGGCATTGTCCGCAATTTCCGCGATCTCAAAACTAACAACGATGACGTTTCACTTTGGACAACCTGGTCATTGACTTCTTTGTAAAGGGAAGACACTCGATGGCAAAGTCAGGACCTCAATTAGTTTCGTGAGCGTTGACATGATCAATTTCATAATGGTTCTTTTGTATTGTATATGTTGAATATGTAGGAAAGGATCGATGGAAAAGAGAATTGGAAATAAGTATTGAAAATGAGGCACGAAATTGTGGTATGGGTAAGGAGGGGATCATCACTTGTAGTTTGGATTGCATTTAATTTTTGTTCAAATCAATTTGGTTGGCAGACAATTGACATGATTGCATTACTGCAATATGGAGCCAACCAAAAAAGGTTCTTTCAACTCTCCCTTGGACCCTTTTTTGGTTGGCTCCGTCACAAAGATACCTGTACCACTGATCAAAAGGTACTCACTTCTGCAGGTTTAAATTGCTTCATTATATTAAGCAATTTGACATAGTTGTCATTTTTGGTTACATCATAATCCTGGAAATCATAAAAAGATCTAGCTTTTGAGGATGCCAAAAGGAAACAGTTACATAGCGGGAAGAATGAAGGTCCATATTTGGTGCCATATGAAGATTTGGTTGATGAAATTGATCAAATATTACATTTCAGTAATTAACTATTAAAACCTAGCTTCAAATCATAGGTCATTCCATTTCAGTGTAAATGAGATTGGTTACCAGCCGAGAATTTGGCGGCCTAAGTATGAAGCAAGAGAAATGTTCTAAAGACAAAGTGAATGCAGTTTTGAGGTCAGAGCCAAGGCTCTGGGCATGCTGAAGGTCGGCAAGAGGCTGAAGGGAGGTGGGCGAGGCTTTCATGTCCAGGTTTGAACCAATTGCAACCAGATTGATACATGTAGGAACGACGAAATCCTTTAACTATAAACCTGGGCAAGTAGAGAAACCTGGGACTTCTGGAGTTTGACTTCCGCCAAAATATTCTTGGGTTACCAAACTTCTTTAATGTAAAGTTAGATCAAATATGATTTGAAACTAAGTTTTTCAATACTTAGCTTTCAATTTGTTTAATATTTGATCCACCAACGAATTAGAGCTTGCAAATCTGGCTTGCCCATTAATAAAGGGTTGATCAGAAATTTTGATCAAAAAATTGTACAAATCTAATGTGAAGGATTCTACTGGATCAAAACCTGCACAATACCAACGAACATTTGAGGTAATGTGTTGGATGGACAGATTCCATAATATTGAGGATGACAATCTCAAAAATTGCATACATCAGTCCATTGAATCGAATTCGAAAATAATATTATCCTGCCGCCGCTGCTTTGTGGTGCAGTGTCTCACGGCTTCATTCAAGCAAAGGCAAATGCCAAATCCAAAGACCTCTTAAGTTTCAACAGGCTTTCAAGTCAAGTAAGAAACGTTAGAGCCTGGCTATTAAGGATAGATAAACGGAGATACTTGAAGAAGAGCACCTCAAGTGTCAAGTCAAGGACAAGAGCAAGGATTCGCCAACTTTTATTTGTCGTCCAAGACTTTCTGGCTAGTTGGGCTATCCATCAATTCAATCGTGAAAGGTTCCGACTTTTTTGCTCAGGCCTGTTATTAACAAAGCGAGGGGTAAACATATTCACTTTTGGATGGATGGATGGATGACTTCAAATTAGAACATGCTCCCTCCCATGCTGGTTCCTCCTTGGGTGTTGCTATCATTACTCATTGCTCTGTGACCTTCATCCTGGGTTTTTCTATTGTTTTTACTTCCTCCTTGAAGATCTTTTCAGATGGAATAAACGCTTTTTCGGTCCGGGAATCCTGCAAAGAAACCGACAACGAAATCTCGCTTCGTTTGATTTGGCACTTTTTGTGCCAAAATTGATCACGATTGATCCATTGTCTCTTTTGTAGGGTAAGCAATTCAATTGTGAAGCGCTCGACGGTGTCATTGCAAGCTCTAAAAGGGAAAATGATCCAACCCTGTTCTTTGTTTTAACAATCGTGTATCATCTCTATATCCAAATTACAAATATATTGCTTAACCTCAGACACACGAACATCTATAAAGGCCTTTCCAGATATCCAGGCTACAATTTCATGGACCTAATGGAACCATTTCATTTTCTTGAATGAAGTCATAACAGCAAGAAGAAACCTCACCGAACCGGTCTCTTCGAATACAAAAAAACAGAAGTGAGAAAAATTGACTTTGATGGCCCTCGTGTTATTCTATCTATTTGGGATGCAGAAGGTGCAGTAGTTCAGATATCACCTTGAGTGAAGAGATCAGATTCACATCGCTCTGTTGCTCATTTTACTCGATACGTTGCCCCAAAATGTACGTCTGGATTACTCGAAGAAGATCCTCGCTGTTTGTCTTCGAGCTAACCAAAAGCTGCCACGCCCTTTCCTTTTACTCTACAGTATTTCAGACTGGCCTTACACTCCTTTCAAACTGATCTTTGCAAGATCTACGTAATCTTTTTCTGCCTTTGGTAAAACGTAGAATGGAAACTTGGTGCATTGTTAGCAGCCTCTCAAATGTTAATTTGAACCTTGGACCCCGACCGATTTGCTGGTCATCCCAGAAATGCATTCAGAAAATCAGATCAGCCACCGCAAATGTACAACATGTGTATAAAAATGCATTTCTTTCGCCTCCCTTTCTTTCTTTCTTTCTTCCTTCCTTCCTTCCTTGTTTGCTTGCCTCGTAAGTTGAGAGATCGAGAGCAAGCAAGCAAGTAAGTGAGCTCACACGCAGCATCACTTTATCACTCCTGAATAACGACGACTCATCGTGATCCAAACGACTTTGCCAGATACAAACCAGACAAAGCTCAACTGACCTCTGTGTTGGTCACGACTGTTGAAGATTGTGTAGTTGTTGTAGTTGTTGTTGTTTTTGCTGATAATGATGATGATGATATCTTTAGATTTTCTGCAAGCATTGAAATGATTTCCTGGTCTGAGCGAAACCAACGAAGGAGTATACAGGATTCCTGAATATTGATGACTTCTTCAGCCTTGAGGCCGAATGGACTCATTTTTCTTCTTCCTCAGAATGACCCATGTCAGATGGAAACCATCTAATGGAGGATCGCTTTGTCTTGTGTCTTTGGGGGGGGTGGGGGTAAAAGAATCTCATCATGCTTGATGGACGTGCGTTGAAGTCACCCTCCAATTTTGGGACAATTTTTCGATTGGAATCAAAAACCTAGACCCATAATTAGGAGCAGTATTATAGTGGCAGTACAAGCGCTCTTAATGGGAACCAGGAAACCTCAGCACTCTTTTGCTCTTCCTTAACAATTTAATTGAATTGACCTTTGAGCAATGAGGGTCCCCATAAATCACGATACTTTACCACAGGTAAAAACATACTCACTCGTATGTCTGTCTCATGGTTCGCCTACTCTACACCAAACTCGCTTCAACGTTCTAACCACAGAGTTAAGAAATCTGTAAAAGAAGACTTGATGAGCTCTTATTTAACCCTGGAGGCAATGAATGATAAAAGTTATATCTTCCTGCTTTGCGGGCATATCGTCATGTTCAAAGGCAATTTCTGACCATGGGCGGCTGGCTACCTTGAAACCCGTGCTCCACGATAAAACTGGGTATACCTGGGTACAAATTTACAAACCCGTTCTCGGGGACTCGGCCTGCATGAATGCATTTCCTGATTTTCTTTGTCACGGATCGAATCAAGGTGCGATTGATTCACAAGTCTATGAGGAGGATGGTCAAAGATGGCCGAGTTTCGGGTCGCCCTTAAAATCCATAGGGTTACAAGGAAAACTGAGTTAGAAATAGTCCTCCCTTGACAGATTTAACACCCTTGCTCTACCTCTGCTGAATCCAACGCATAATAGACCTACTAGCTCTGTCTCGGTCTGAGACGGTTTTTGTGAAGAAGATCTCGTTGATGGCGGAAAATGTCAAGGTCATCCCTTCATCTTCTTCGTCTGGGTGCATGAAGATTGACCACCTAACGTGCTGTGTTCCGAATATTTGCTCCCAACCAAAGCTCAAAGCCTCCTCAAAATGTTGAGCTTCTTCATATTGGTGTGATTTATGGGCCCGACGTACGTAATTGCCCCCCTCTCCGACGCTATTGAGTGTGACTCAGGACAAAGGACTCGGTAATAATAATAACGATGATGATAATAATAATAAGACCCTTGGATTACAAAATAAGGACGGGTTGTCCTGTGAATCTCGCTCCAACGCTTCTCAATCATGGCCATCGAGCAATGTAACGAGCATCATAATGGCTGTGCAAAACGAACATAGTATTCAAGCATCTCCAATTTGTGACTACTATTAACCGACTACTCGGGTTCTCAGCATCCACCTTATTTTTCCTATTATATGTCCTAAAGGGACACAAGTTAAAGTGGATTCCTGTAGTTGGCCAAAGTTCCTGGTTTGGCACTATAGGATTAAATTCGCCCGAGTCAGATTCAGCTCAGGATATCGGATGCAGTTTCATGTGCGATGCATTTCTTTGGAGATGATGGAAAATAGAACCAGCAGATAAAAAAAACAACCTGAGGCCTAGCCATAATCCATTTGAACTTTGGTGGAATCTATTGCATAGAAAACGTGGTTAGATGTTGGCCCGAAAATGTATCTCGTACGTTGATGAAGATGGCAACCACAAATCGATTAATGAGATCACCTTGGCAGAAGGATCAGGCAAATCATGCGGAAGGAGTCGATATTGGTGGTGTGTTTGATCCCGACTGTTTCCTTAATGACGTCACGTTTTGATGAGAGCTCTAGATTGAAACAAACGAGGCTTTTTAAGGGTATGCTTATTCCAACATTTGACGTCACTTCTTAAACGTCAGAAAAGAGGTAAATATGTATTAAAGGCGCTTTCAGGTTTTGCCTAACACAATCCTGAGTAAATTGGAAGTCTTGGATTGAATCACAACGTCTCCAAAGTTGGTAACAAATTACACTACATCATAACTTGCTTGCAAGACCAATATGAAAAAGCTGTCAGGGTGATGATGTCTGACAATGAGGTCGAAAGCATTTTAAGCCATCTACAGGGTCCCTCAAAATTAGTGAAACACAAGCTTAACATTAAATTACTCCTTTCACAGGGGTAAAATAAGTTTTGTTATGACATTAAAAATTGTTCCTCCTAGTCTTTTCCATATGTACACAATTTTCAGGTCAATGAAATGAGCAAAGCCAAAAATATGGACCTCAAAGCAAAGAACTTCCCAACTGACCAAGGCCATCTGATAGAAGATCCAATGGAATCCGGCCCGCTCCATGAACAAGATGGCCAGGGACTACAAGGTCATAAGAATCGTTAGGAAGGACCTAGGTATGAAACCTTACAAGCATCGAAAGAAACAGCTAACTTTTGACCCACACCACCAAGATCAAGAGGAAGGAAAGATCCCAAATCCTCCTCAAATGGCACGCAGCTCATCCAGAGGTGGTTATTATCTATTCTGATGAGAAATTATTTGAATCCACAAAGAAGTGCAACCCTCAAAATGATTGTATATTGGCCAAGGACTCTTCCAGCATTCCCTCAAGGGTCAGAAATGTTTACAGGACGCAAAAAAACGGCCTTGGTTATGGTTTGGGGGGCCATAGCCTCAAATGGAGTCAAATCCCCTCTTTTTCGGATCCCTGACGGTGTCAAAATGTATCATTTTTTTTATTTGAATTTTCTGAAGACCCAGGTATTGCCCTGGGTCCAGCAAGAATTTCCTGGAGTTCCAATTTGCTACCAGCAGGACAGTACTCCCGCTCATATTGCCAACATTGTCCAAGAGTGGTGCCAGTCCAATTTTGACCATTTGTGGCCCAAGGCATTTTGGCCTCCGTCCGCCCCAGACTGCAATCCTTTGGACTTTGCAATGTAGGGTATGGTTGGGGCGGAGGCCAATGCTGTTCTTAGGGCCAAAAAAGTCCAGTTACTGGCTGCGGTTGAGGCAGCTTGGGCCAAAATTCCAGAGGATGTAGTCCGTGTCAGCTGCACCAGTGCAATTACACGAATCTGGGCCGTTTTCAGGTCCAATGGAGGCCATATTGAATATTTTTTTTTATGTGTCACATAATATAAGTTATGTGTAAATAAAAATTAAATTTCAAATATTAACAAAAGGGATATAATTCATAATTACGATATTTCACTAATTTGGAGGGACCCTGTAGAGTAGCATCTATTTTCCACAAGAACCCACGAGTCAAATCTCTCTTGGTAGAGCTCTAAATTGGCAGATCCCCTCAATTGTAACCAGGTCATAATTTGATGTGAGAGCGACACGTGCAAAGTGCTATCGTTCTTCAGTTGATGTTGTCGAAAAAAGCATCCCCGTTTACGTGGAAAAGGGCCAGATTGCCTTGAAAAAAAGGCAACAATGGAACTCGAGGCATTTCCGACCCTTATTAAAACAATTATAACGTCG
Organism: Tigriopus californicus; assembly: GCF_007210705.1. Classification (NCBI taxonomy): domain Eukaryota; kingdom Metazoa; phylum Arthropoda; class Copepoda; order Harpacticoida; family Harpacticidae; genus Tigriopus; species Tigriopus californicus. The sequence continues at coordinate 485,488 of NC_081443.1, forward strand.
CTCGAACTAGCCCTGTCATCCCCTAAGCTGATTTGTTTTAACGTGTTTTTATGCCATAAATTGTTAAGACAGTGACAAACATGCATGCAAACACAAAATCCACTGTGAGTGTTCGGTCTGTGCTTTCGTCAAGGTTGCATCCATCATCGAAATGAATCGAAACAAAATGAAACGAGGTATAGATTCATCGAGCAATTCCATACCCTGTTGATTTATCGATCTCCCTCGGTCATAGTTGAATAGCCCACGCATATTTCCGATGAACTTGAATTATGAATTATGCTGAGTGAAAGCCTTGATCCGACTACATGTTTGAAAAACTTCTTTCAAACCGATACCTCGAGCTTTTCCTGGAACAGATTATAAATAATTATTTTGGTCTCTTCCCTTGGTTGGTTAGCCACAAGCAGCTAGATATCCAAGCCCTTCCGAGCATTCATGATCATGATGATGATAAGGGGGAGAAAGGGTTGGTTAATTACGCATTCGCCAGATCGACACACTCGGTCTGGGATCAAATCCTTGAACTTGGCAATCATGCGAGCTAAAAAACAGACAAAATCAGCACTTGTAAGCTGGCAATTACTTTTTCCCATAATTGGATTCCGACCCGGGAAATCATGACCGGTCGTACAAACCCTAAAATGATGAGAATTGGCCAGGGATTTCCTTGGAATTAGATTTAATTTCGATCCCCTGTAGGTCATTCTCATGATGTGTCTTGTTATAATGAAGACGAATGAACTGACTTGTGCAACACTTTCTCTGGCCATTATCTTGATTTGCCAAATCCACCAAATGAGATTCAATTGTCTTTCGAGAATCTGATAAAAGGCCCTCTACGAATTCGTTACCCAAAGTACCCAGAAGCATAAATCTCAATTGTATGAGGACTTCAAGCTGGGCATGTGGGCCATAATTAGCATTTCTTCGCATATGATCAAGCACCTCTTTGTGAGCTGAAGACCTGCGAAGAACGTCAGCACTCGGAAATGACAATGATGATGATCTTCTTATTCGTACCATATTCGCTGAAATGAAAATTGCAAGTTATCAGCCAACGAACAGAGACTCGAGACAACTCGACCCGACAACTAATGCCTCAGTGAGAGTTGCAATGAGAATGGCTAACCTTGAATGCTCTTTCTTGAGAGCTGTCAGGAAGCAATTTGAACGTCTGATTACTTTTGGCGCAACCGAGCAACTGATACCGCACCAAAATGACCTGTACAAATCATCGCGGTCCAGACGGAATATTCATACAATTTGTTTTCAAAGCAAAGATCTTCTTCAGCCAGAATGGCTTCTACACTTTTTGGTGCAGGTCGAGGCGTGCCAGAACAAAATGCATGGTGATCAATTGACCAAATCAATACATATTCGACCAATGATTGGTGCGCTTAAGGAAAAGAATCGTTTTATTCATTTGATTCTGTGGAAAAAATAATACAGCATGATTGTAGATGTGGCCAACCAACTGATCCATTGGATTGATTCCGCTCATGAATCGAGGAAATTAAGCTCTAAAACTACATGGGGTTACTTTCAGCACATCTACGTGATGGAAGAGTTCTAAAAGACATGTTATGGGTTCGAGGAATCGATGGTGGCATTTCCGGGACGCGATCCCTCTTCAAGGATCGTCACCCTTGTGGCTCTAAAAATCCCAATTGAGACTCTTGGCCCATAAATGAGACGTTGCAGGATCACCATCAGGAGTGAGAGCCAGATGGACTAGTGTTATCCATCTCACTCCCATACCTGGATAATTGTTGCAAGGGGATAACAGTCGCAAAGTGTTTTTTGTTCACTTCCAGGGCTTCCAAGGAGAAATTCCAGCTGGATGGACGGGAATGTAGGCGAATCCTTGAGTTCCTGATTGTGCACTTGGGGTGGTAAAACCCATAATTCTTGATTCACTCCCGAGACGAAAAGGTGGCTATGTCATCATGACGACGAGCCTTCGTCGTTGGGTAAACTGGCTTTTGTGGCTGAGATGACTTCCTTTAATTTTGGGACGACCTTCAATTTTGAGTGTAAACACTATCCGACATGACGAACACATGGCATCGTGAGAGCTTCGTCAGTAAATTTCTCAGATAAGATCATCTTCGTACAATCTAGTCAGCCGTGTCTGTAGTAGGTTGTTGCAATTGTTGCTGGGACTACCCTTAACCCTGGACCTGTTGGACGTCCGAAATAAAGGGAACAGGTCTCTCTTGTATTGAAGACATACTTTTGTAGTATATCCAAGAGTCACACTTGAGATTCATTTGTCAAAAGAGGGAATTCGTCCAGAATTGAGTTGTCGTCAGTCAAGCACGATTGCCACAACGTCCAAGTAATCCATCAGACCCATTCCGAAATTCTCTCATTGAATGGAGCACTGTAGGCTGACGTGGGCACTATCCTTGATAATTATGTGAATGACTTGTCCCTCTCAATCATCGTTTTCAGTCATGGTGTTCACTTTTGGAACTGTTGAGCTTGGAAACCCCGTTCTTTCATCGTCATAATGCGAAATCCTCGTCTTTACCTCAACACAACTATATTATGTACCGAGTGAAAGAAGACTCCAAAATGTCTTTTAGGACGTCGATGCTAATGTTAAGACGTTCGTGGGCTCAAATCGAATGTCCTTCCTTTGTGGTCAATGAGGGCCCTAAAGGATTTTGCTTGACAAATTCTTGTTTTGATAGGAGACGTAAAGGACACATTCGCCCGTTTGACACCTTTACGAGCGGCCATTTTGTCACGCTCTTGAGATTAGACAATTTCGGCAAGTACCATTATTTTAAGACCCAAAATAGCAGATATGAATGCTACACCAGGAACGAGCTGGCACTTCGTTGGATGGTTATTTTTGTGGCTGGCCACTCAACGAGGGGACTCTTCCTAGCTACACGACTTTAGGTTCAATGCCTTTGGCAATGAAAGGACATTGAACTTTGAGAGTGACTTGAAAGTTCTAGGATTGATTGAATGTTTGTGGACCTATTGAGGTCTTCCTGAACATATGTACTTTAAAAAGGACCAAATAAGGACAGAGTGGGCATCTTCAATCACCAATGAAGAAGACCTACCCCAATGCAAACAAGATTTGGGTGACATTGTCAGGAATGAGCACCGTTGTCTCCTTGTACTTAAGCTTCCCTTCGTTCTTCCCTGATTGCGGTTCTTGGTGGTGAATATAAGGGCTAATAATGGACGGACTTTTAGAGATACGCAGTCAGAACGGAAGGGAAAAGTTTGTATCACCTGGGGGAAAACGTGGCGTAGTGGTTAGCGCTGCTTCTTTGCATGAGGGAGGTCCCTGCTTCGGTTCTCCTCCCCGACCTTTCTCCATGAAACTTTTAGACGCTGACCACACCCATAGACGGAGAACCAATCTGATACGGACAACGGCACTGCTTATCAGAACTTTATACATGAGTTGCCCGAGCGGCTTCATCCCTCCAGCCCTAGCACCCCAAATACAAAATTCAAAATTGGCATGTCATAAGATCACACGATCTTGTCGGATGTACAAACTTGGGCATGAAATCGTTTTTAGGGTACTTAAGAGATGTGGTCAAAGTTATGTGGCGATTATAACATAAAATGCGAATTGGTTTGCTACATGAGCTTTTGGCAACGGAACTTTGGCACTTTACACCAACAAATGACAAAAAGTAACTTGCATTTAATTGCGGAAATCTAAGTTATGTTCTATTGCTATGTTTCGAAAAGTGGCTCAGAGTTGTTCACACCAAAAACAGGCTGTTTTGGCAAGAAGCTCGTTCACAGTCCATATTTCTTCAAGTTCACGGTCAAATTACCAGAATGGCAAGTGATGTTCTAGGTATATGTGGCAAATCTACAAACTGTGCCTCAATGGAATTTTCGACCTGAACAGAATTAGATGTTTTGCAAAATGAGGTTAAATAAGCTGAGCCCAAACGAGTATCTGGCACTTGCCGTTGATGTAAAATTAGTTTCGGAAGATCTCACGCCCACCTATCCTCATTGTTGAAGTTTCTTCGAATCCCGACGGATATGCTCCTACCCTGTTGTATGTCCTCTTTCATACGCGCCACCATTTGAATTTAAAAAAAGTTTGAGGGAGTAGAGTAGGTGGTTACCATTAGGGACCCTGGATGCAGGGTCTATAGTTGCCATAAATCTTTGGTGAATAGGTCCAAAAGTGCGTCTGAGGGCGGCTTTACACTACGATGGAAAACCAGGATTGAATCCGGTTTGAGAATTGAAGTAGGACTAGCGCTGGCGCGAGTCCAGCAAAAGGCTCGAGTCTTTCACTATACTCAAGAGTCAAGCAAAAGACTCCTAATGCGAAATTTAAACCAAAGAATGAGATGTTTTTTTCACACATCAGGACTTGAGTCTTTTAGAAAGGACTCGGACTCGAGTCTGGACTCGCCCCAGCAATAGTCCTGCTTCCATCCTGAAACCGAATTCAATACTGATTTTCCATCCTAGTATAAAGCCACCCTAACAAAAGAGTGATCGAGATACTATCAAAGTGTTCAAATGCATCTAAAATGTGTAGTGCAAGTGACAGATTACATTGGCCACTTTACTTTTATCGACTTAAAATTCGTGCAAATCATAGTGGGCATTTCAAGCATCGTTCTGTTTCAGAAAGATCTAATCTGGCCGTTTTTGTTGCGTATTATTTCCTACGTCGGCATTTGCGTAGTTTTTTGTTAATTCACGGAGTAAAGCCGGTTTTCTGAGGAAATCTGCGTAAATAAAGAAATGAATTGTTTTTGGTAAGTCTGGCCCATTTGTCCAATATCGAGTAAAAGACTCGAGTGCACTCGGACTTGAGTCCGGCCTCACACCATCACTAGTCAAGTGTGAGATTCACGCTTTTTGAAAGAAGGGTTTTCGGCACGCTATGAAAATAATGAGCTTTTTTCTCTCTATAACGCTTTTGTATATTATAAAACAGGCGAAAATTGGGATGAAAGTGAACATTTCAGGGTGGCATTACTGACCTGTTTAACTTATTTGAAATTCAAAAGTAATATTGTGCAATAAACTTAGGATTAAGTTCCAAGTAAAACTTAAAATTCACCTTCATTTATGTATCCAACATAAGCCAAAACATGTACTCCTAGGATGGTAGGGTGGATGGGAGTACTATTAATTGTTATATTTCATATATAGCTTCGTCAGGGTTGGATAATACATAAAAATATTACGTGTTACTCTAATTTATCAAAAAATGCTACAATTTACTCCCTAAACCCTGGGATTCTTTTTTAAATTTCAAGCTTAATGATAGTGAAAAAGTGTTTTAACACATTAACGAATTATGCAAAAAAAGACTGAACACTTTTTACTCCTAATGATCATGATTGCTGCCCTCTGTGTGCAGATATTCAAGCATGCGATCGATAAATGTAAAACACCTTTTTAGGTCGGCGATATCTTAGCCTTACATTGCATTGTGCAGTAGAGTGACCATTTTAAACAAGTCGTATCGTAAAGACAGCCTATAGTGCCGAGTTTCCATTATCTGATAATAATCTGGTCAGTTGTCGCAGGATATTACCTACCTCATTTATTTGCTTCTGCAAAGGTCAAGATCAAGCATGTCCGATGAGATGTGACTCGAATACGAAGAAGATATGGCAATGCTGATGGCTGAAAGGTCCATTTCAGGAAATGGATTGCCTCAACATTTTCGTGGTGGAACTCAAATTTAAAAATGCCAGCAAACCTTTTGGACAGTTCATCTTCATCTCCATAGTTGTTCAATTCGTCATCAACTCGACGATAGGTGGAGAACCCTCAACTCTCGAAATTTGCAGTACATTCATATTTCCTGCTCATTGAAAAGACGCATCATTAATTGGGCCTCGGACATCCCTCCCCCATGTACGCATGACACCTGCAGTACTTTATAGTCACGGACTTCTAGAGGTACACACCTCGGACTGAAACGAAAACCTCAAACTCCTGAATCATCCACTTCATTCAAAAATCACACTTAAAATGAGCGAAAGATCTTGGCACAAAAATACACTTGGTTAAGATTGGCGCTTGAAACTTGGCGCTCAGGGAACTCAGGAGAGGTGGTCAAAATTGTGTGGCAATGACTATATAAATTTTGAATCCTCGGCTTATTGTTGGTCAGCTCCATAACATTTTGACAATATAACTTTGGAACAAACGTGTTAAGAGGTAATGTTATAAATGTTATAAAAGTGACTTGTCCTTGATTGCAATACACTTTTTTGAAATGAACCAAGAGTTTCCCCATGCAAGAAGGGAAAACCGTTCGCGCTCAATACTTCTTCATAGAACTCCACGATATTGTCAAGAATGGTAATCGTCCAAGCTCCTCTCCAATACTTCCCATGTGTATTTTGCTTGAACTTTGATTTATCATGTGGTTTGGCGTTCCCACCACCAACGATCACTTCCACAACCCCGAGATTGGTTCGTTGGTTCGCCGTCTACGAAGCCCTGGCAAAGAGACGCCAACTAACCAAACCATCAACCAGTCGGCTCGTCTCCCTCAAAGTACATTCTCCAGAGCCTTCTTCTTTTGCTCGCCATGTTGCTTGTTAATCCTGCTTGGGGATCTCCCAGCAACCTTGGGTTTGAAGTTTGAACCAAAGATACTTTGGAGGGAAGGAACTGCATTGTCTAGAACATGGGCCCATATTCACTAGCTTATTTTGAGAGCTCAAATCATACAGAAAGACTCGAGCACTGCTGGGATATTTTTTCACTCTAAAGTACGGCTTCCAACGCTCATTGCCGGCACACCGTGCAACCAATTGCGGTGCAATATGGAACTGGTTGGTTCAAACCTCATTTTTGTTCGAATCCAAATTCACATGGATTAAGTATATATTGATGACAAGGAATGAACCAACGATAATCCAAACAATTTCTGTAGCTAATCTCCCAATCTGTTCTTGTCAATTTAGTGGTTTGATTTGGTCACACGTAATAAAAAGAGTTCTGTATGGAACGCATTGCGGAATCAACATTCAGATTGGTTTGTTCTTACTTTAAATGAAATATAATATACTTCTGTAGTTAAACATTAAAAGAGTAGGTTTGAGGGCGGATCAGATTAAGAAGAGATACAAGGGAATAAATTACAGTACGAGAAAGGTACAACCTAGGAAATCACCAATTGGGGGGGGACACATTTCGTTGCCTTATTTGAAAAATTTATACAATCATGCAAGAACTACACATTCTCTGGCCACCCTGTAAGATTTGTGTCTTCCACATTCGCATTCTTGGTCATTTTCAGTTGCACCCCAACCTTACTAAAATAATATGGGCAACAAAGTAAATGCTGTAGTTCAACTCAGATCGAGTCAGAGATGAGCCAAGAGCGTACTTTGTAGCGCTTTTGAGTCCACGCACGAATTGGCCCCTTCTGAGCATAGTAGGATTGAAGCGAGTCTTTACAAGTCGAATTGTGGTGTACTTTACAAGACTCTTTTAACTCGAGTCCGAATTTACTAAAACTAGATAGTTCTCATTGTATTCCTTTAAAAACCTTTTATTTTCACGAGCATAATTGAACATTTTGTAACTGATTGTTAATTTATCCTTGTCCGCTATCAAACCACGTGTGATGAACGTACATTTGCGCCACAATTTACTTCCCCCATATTCGTAGAGTAAGTAGATGTTGTAGATCAGGTAACATCTTTCAATGTTTGCTAAGTGAAGTAACTCGAGGTAAAACTATTAGGACCTTTATTGATAGGGAAGTAATAGATAAATGAATATATGGTTATGAATGTAAAATGTATGAATAATGGAACCTACCCCCAGCTTCCACGTGAAGATCTGAGTGGGTGAGAGCAGACTCGATCGTATGTTGGGGAAGTTAGTGAGGGATAGGTTTGGTGAAGGAGAATAGATTATTACTATTATTAATATTACTATTGGGGTGCAATACTAAGCATTCGTGGTAAACCCTACATTCAAGGGCTGGACCGGTCTGCCAAGTCAAATTCGTTGGCAGACCAAATATAACATAAAGTTTAAGCAGTAGACCAATTATAATATTTCATTTCAAAACTTTGGGGATTATATTCCTTGAAGCGGTTAATAAAGCCCGTGAAAACCCTAAACCGAGAAGAAATGAAAAATGTGCAAACCATGAATTAGCTGAACAACGTACGATGTTTCCTTTGCCTCAATCGAGTTCTTTGCCGGAATCGAGCCTGGACTCAAGCAAGTTCAACAAAAAAAGAAGAACAAAAATCAATGGATCTGCACGAGTCTTTTTTTTTGTCGAATTCACCACAACACCAAAACTTAATCGCCGTCATGAACATTGAGCATTCATGGTATTCAATCTTCGATCTCCTGAGTTGGTACGGTTGTCAGTTATCTTGTTCATTGTCATTCTGCCAAAACATCTCCAGATCATCTTGAGAGCATTTCCGCACTCTACTAACGAATATCTTAGTCTGCAGAATACGCACACATAATCGAAGATGACCTTACGTACTAGGGCTTCAAACCAAAAAGATCTTTGAATACTTGACAGAAAAATTGAATGGCGAAACACAAATCAGCGAGACATATCTTGGTAATTCCACTATTGTATTCAAAAAATGTCAGAGATCATAATCGTTGCCTACTGCTCAAAAGATCTAAGATGAAACTATTTGAGCCATGATAGGGGAGTTCCTACATTTGCAAAGAGACAACCACAAAATGGGCTAGTCTTAATTAATGACAAAAAAATCACGCTCGCTAATTAATTGGGGAAGACCGTTTGCATCAAAAACGTTTCACATCAATGGCGAACATGAGTGCATTTTTCATTGCCAGTCGTGAGTGACGTTTTAAGATACAAGAACGATATCAATTATCTTTTCCCTTGAGTCTTAATGCTTTGTAGACGAAGGCTGTCTTCGTTCGCCTCGGATGGATGTGTCAAAAACGTGACTTTTGGTGGCCACACATTTCAAATTCTCATTTCACCGCATTTCCACATCTAATTCCGGATAACAAAAGCGCATTGCACGAGATCATTGCCTTTTCACTTCTGTGACAAGCTTGAGACACCCTGGGGATGTCCAAGCCTCTGAATCGGTAAGCCAGTCTACCATCCAATGGTAATCCGGCTTAAGATAACTAGATTATAGCCCCCCCCCCCCTCNNCCCCCCTCAAGGCTACTGGAGTCTTTAGCCACCCTGCATGGCAAATTAGTGATCAACGACTTTGGTGCTTGTATCTATCCTGGCTGTGGGCGGCACGTCAATTAAGTAAACAGTCAATAAAAAGGGATAGAAAACTGCCTGCAAGTCTTAACAAGTGAAAAAAATATTCATTCATTTCGGAACCTATAATCTTTGAAAAAAAAAGTTGCGACAAATATGCGGCGAATAATGGCCCAACATGGTTAGCGGTCAAATATACTCAAAATTAATAGCGGGGTTATGTGCCTCTGAATATTTGGTTCCTTTGGTTCCCTTTTGCCCAAGACGTGTTTGCTTTGTTTCCAGTACGAATCGGAAGAAGGCATCTTTTCAAGATCACGTATCAAAATGCTCGCCATGAAAGAATTGGGGCCCTAAACTTGGATCAATTGCACAAACTGTAATAGTTTGATTATATGTTGATTCAAGAACCGTTGCCCAAAAGTTCAGTTCATTTTGAGACACTAAAACTCCATTCCAACTTGCATACAATCGATCCCATCAATTGGGCAATTCAGTTTACAATTGACAAATGAATCGAGCAGATACTTGGTTCTTCAAAAGTGACTCATGAATGACCATACAACGACTAACTCGTTGGCTTAATAAAAAACCAAATGGATGAATATGGTCAGCTCGCTTCACGGCATCTCCACTTGGCCTTGCTTCTTAAATTGTGGTGTTGCCCTCATTTTATGTTTCTCATAATGGCTGCTTTAACTTCCACAGCCATTGTAACCTGCGTTAATTGCTACCCAAAGCTGGTATTCACTTGGGGTCGTAAAGAAAGGGATTTTTACGTGCATACTTACGCGTTGCCAATCAACCGAGTGATGCTTCAACTTAAAGTTGGTTGAAACGTCCTTGCAACCGGTCAGCTTTCTTGTGATTTCCGCTCAAATAATTCTGTGTCAGGGTGGCCACCAGGAAGTGGACAAATCGGCAATACTCATTAGCTTGCTTTTGTGAGTTGAGACACACCCTGTGAGTTGGCGAATGCAGTTGCATTTCGTATGCATTCCACACAAGAGCCAAACGGGTTGAGTTGGTCTGTGTCCAAATTAAAACTCGACCGAGCCTTGCAGAACGGCGTGGAATCGACGAAGCCTTGAGACAAGCAAATTGTGACTTAACTAAGTTTTAAGACCAGGAAAGCCGTCTTGGTTAAAAACCAAAGAATAGAGAAATCACCACGTTCTTTCAGGACAATCGTTTGAGGTCTTTTCATTGGTTTATTAGCCGATTAGGAGGAGGCTCAAGGAGTTCTAGCCATCAGGTCACAAAGCCTCATTAGGTGTCGCTTTATCACCTTTCAGAAAGGGGAATTAAAGTCTTGAAAGGAAGCCAAGATGAGGTTTGGTCAGTGATGCGGATCTTGTGATTAATGGCTTAGAATGCCCACCCTCCCAACAAACAACAACAACGACAATACGTACTTGAAATGGTGTGATCCTCGTCTAGAGTCCTTACTTGGTCGAAGGTCACCCTTGAATTTAAACAACAATCCCCATCAACAACAATGTACGACGTCTCTTTTCGGACACCCTTCTCCCTCTCTGAGAGTCCAAGTTTATTGCGCAAGTTTTCGCGGTTTGTGCCATCTCATCCTTATTTTATCAACGACTGAAATCACCTTCGTCCACTCGTTGTCATCATCATTATGAGAATCTATGACTATCGACAATCTTCTCGATTAGTTTAGAGTCCGGTTCTTTCAAACTCAAGTTCAACTTCATTATAATTTTACTTGACCAAAGAAAATGAGGCATACTCGTCATCAATTCTAAAAACGCAGGTCATCGGATGTACGTGATCAGTTTAAACCAGAGATAAGCCATGGCTCATGCTTGGGCACATTTAACATGAGTTGCAAACCAAACTAGACAAACAATATCTCACATTATGTGAAAGTTTCGTTTTTGCAAACTTAATCAAAGGCCTGATTGGTAGTTTTTGTCAGTATTTTGGAGGCATGGTGTTATTTTAGGTAACTCTACAACAGTTGAGGGAAACCCGTCGCTTAACATTAAAGAGACATGCTTACATTCATCAATTATGGAAACCATAGGCCAGCGTAACATATAATCTTTGGGAACCAGTTTGTCATGTACGTCCATGCAAACTATTACAGGAACCTGCCGAATTTGCATAGACCAAAACAAATCCATGTATGGTAGACTACTGAACTGGTCCTTAAATATCGAGGGTTATGGCCAATTCTACGCCCCTGTCCTCCCGTGGGTGTTTATGAGTTCCTCAATAGATTTATCGAATGAACTTTGGTTACCAGGGAACGGAAACGCATCTTCGCATTTTGAAGATATCTTTTTTATTCGGGTCGTTTTTGCCTGCTCAAGGGATCTGACAGATGAACCGTATACAAATTGGATTATTCTTTAGTTGATGTGACGCATTTCCAAGGAACACCGAATCTCATCCTGCCAGACAATAAGCTTCAATTTGGGACGCCTGCCATGTGGAAATTCGTGGTAATGGAATATATTCTAAACATTGGTGTGGTTCTCAAACCACGTGTTGATCAGTCAAGGTCGCTCACTCATTGGTTCATAGACATAACTCAAAAGACACAGTTCCATCTAGGGAGCAAATGAGTCTTGTCGGCTTAGTTTGCATGTGGTCAATTTATAAAGACTAATTACATGCCATCATTCTTGGGATTGCCTTGTTCTTTGTCCTCGCCATTGAATCTTCGACCTTGAGGTGAAGAAGGCACTTTTTGGGCCAACAGATTGAATTGGCTAAAGCTGTTGTGAACATTGAGCAACGCTAAAGTAATTTTACAGTTACGTACATTTTAAAGTAACCCTGAGAAGCCGTGCACGGGGAAAAACGCACACACGACGTTGCCTGTTGCTATCTTTACTCATCATTGTCAATGTCCTCTTAGTTGCCGACCAACCGGATAATCAAGTTTTGCAACTAGCCTACCTTGACCAAGAGCACGGTCAATGTAGAAGGTCACCATCGGAAATGCATTCAAGCGAAAGTGAAGGAGTTGAAAATCAGAGCAATCAACAGCCTGCCAGCCAACCAATCAACCCTCATCTCAATACAGTAGCCGGTAGTCAGAGGTGTGTGACTGATGTACTTTGTTTGAAATCCCGCCGGAGGGCTTGCTCGAAAATCCATTTCCTTTGGCACCCCAATCAAATTGGAGTCACCCAAGGGCATCTGCCATTCTATTTTTTATGACCACGGATTGGGAGGGATGAAATCCGTAATTAGGCGCCTTTCATCAGCATGAAGCGCAATAAGCCATTTGGCGCAATTGTCGGTGGGTGGCTGCTGCTGTCTCGTCAATTGCTCGATGATCTTTTGTCTCGCTAATTCAAAGTCTTGTAATGACCCTCTATTTATTCGATAAGATCGCTTGGAAGGCGTGCTCACACCATTGAGAGCCGACCCATAGACTCAGGTTGAAATATTAGTCCTAATAGTCCTCGTCTAGGAATCTGAATTCCATTGGATCCTTATCTTTCGCCAAAACTCCTCCCTTTTCAAAGCTCTGGTACCAGGGAACAATATTACAGATATTTTCCTCGCCTCTTGCTAAAAGTTGACGAACAATGTTGCATCAAACCGAATCATGAGAGATGAAAAAGTTCCTCATGCAATTGTTTCATGAATGGTTTGACTTATTGTTCAAATCTAGCCGTAAGTTTAGACCCAATTCTCTTCTGCCAGAACCAGGAAAAGCACAGCGCAAGCTGACAGCAATCCCCGTTGGTCTACGTTGCCTGAGGGTCCGGCCTCTGTCACCTTAATCGTACCTTTCCATTCATCCTCAAGGATATTACGGCACGAGGGGCAAGTTTGATTGGGATGATTGGAAGTACGGCTCGTCAAACACTTTGAATCTGTCAAAAGGACATGATTTTTGACGAATTCCTACTTTTAGTCCAAGTGGACTGGGCTCTCATGAGGAGGAAGAAGATTGATTTTCCCCGCAATTGAGTGAATGTGTATGAGAGGGTGTATTCTCATGGAAATGTATCATAAAGAGCACTTATTATGATACATGTTCACGTCATGCATGGCCAAGAAGCCGAGCTGCCAATGCAACCATGAATGACGGGAAGTCAAGTGAAGTGGTTTTTGGCTGATCTTTGGCGAGTGTTTTTCCTTATCGAAATTGTGGCGTGAATTGGTGAATGGAAGAGAGGTCGTAAAAACAACGATCCATCTACTAGAAGAGACCGCAAAGTGGCGATTCTTTAAAAACCCGATCTTCTACAATAACGCTATTGGCTCCGTTTCAGGCTTCATCAGTTTTATTGTCAGTACAATATTCAGTCAATCCTCAAACTTGATGAGCTGACATTGAAACCAGTTTTTTTCAAGTGTTAATGCACGCCTGTCACACTAAGGTTGAAAAGTTACCATGTCTTTTTTCTTTTGCACAAAGTCTAGACCTTGACTCGGGCTAATCCTCAATATCAACGGGAATGATCAAATAGTTACGTGTACAACGAAAGTCTGAGGATTTGGTTCATCATGTCTTGGATGGGTTCATAGAGACAAGTTTTGTATGTGAATCTTTGTTCCATTCTGGTTGATATATTTTCTGAAGCCTTCCAAATTGCTTAATTCAAGCTAGGAATGACATTAGGGATTAGTTTGGGGAACCTTCACAGGTTTGATGATTTAACCAGGTGGTCACATTGAGTTTCGAGCTCTGATCATCCTTCACTGTCTTTTTATCAGTTTGAAACCTTGAGCATATCAAGCGTGGTTTCCACCGACAGCAACCAACACCTTCCGAAGGACCAAGCCAAGTTCATGACCTGGCAACTTAAGAGACCCTTTTTTCTATGGCATCAAAGTTCGGCGCGATTGTCGGCGATCTATAAAACCACTGGCCCAGAAAATAATCCACAATGAGCGGTATTCACCGATTCAAGACATTTTTCATAACGTCACCTGGACGAGTGATTAATCACAAAGGCACATACACCTACATTAACCATTCCAAATTGCAGGATAAAAAAATGAGCTTCATGTACCGTAAATTTGGGGCCGTTTTGAAGTGACTTAATAATAAGGATCCAATGAATGAGTTTCATGTTGCCAAGGGATGGCTTTTTTTTTGGTCTGCCATTGCAAATATTCACCCAACATGTCTGACAGACTGAAGACAAATTTGATCAAGGAAATGGTAATGTGGCTTTGAATTTGCCAATGACATCCAATTTTTATTTTGTGCAAACATCTCAATCTTTTCAATTTGGCCCGAAGTGCCGAACTATGAGGCAATTTTGTGGATTGGAACGCAAATATCAACCAACACACTCGTAATTGGCGTTTGCACCTTTTTCCTATTGTAGGGGTGCTATTGACTTGGCATAATAAATGGCGAAAAATTTGGCACTGAGCCATAGAATATTACACAGCCTAGAAATTGATTGGTCTACGTCNTCCGCCTTGGCAAGGAAATGGTAATGTGGCTTTGAATTTGCCAATGACATCCAATTTTTATTTTGTGCAAACATCTCAATCTTTTCAATTTGGCCCGAAGTGCGGAACAATGAGGCAATTTTGTGGATTGGAACGCAAATATCAACCAACACACTCGTAATTTGCGTTTGCGCCTTTTTCCTATTGTCTAATCAGAGAGAAGAAATAGCGTAATAACTCCGAACAACAACACGAGACACGAGTTGCCAAAATGATCTTTTGATGATCAGCAAAATAGCTAATTAAGCTAAAATACCTGGTATCTGAATTTAATGATCATGAGGGATCATCGTTGTAGGGGTGCTATTGACTTGGCATAATAAATGGCGAAAAATTTGGCACTGAGCCATAGAATATTACACAGCCTAGAAATTGATTGGTCTACGTCAGAAAAGGAACAATCTAAAGAAGACATGGCTAAAAAAGAAAAGACACTAAAAGCCAGTCCATAAGATTCACTTTCATTGACATTGACATTCGACGGCTGGACAAACCCTTTACAACCCTTGTCAAATTTCTTTTTGGAATGCGAAAGGCACTTAGAGGTGGACAACAATGGCCATTGAGCTTGACACCCAATGGTTGTTGGAGGGATAATTCGTTTGGATGAATCTTGGCTTTTTGCACTTTTCATTTTTTTGCCATGGGCTCAATTGCTCAAAAGCCTGAAGGTCGTCATCCTACAGTTGGTTTAATTATCCCAGAGTTGCAGGGTCATGGCTCAGAAAAATACCGCGCGCATAAAACGATTTCATGACCTCAATCTACTTTGCCAGGAGTAATTGAAGTATCTAGGGATAATGAGCATCCATCTCGTTTTTCATTCCAATGAAATAAAAATGTAGTTGTTCAGATCCTCTCGTAACTTGATTTTTGAAGCCACGCAACCTATACAAAGCTCTAGGAACAATGGATAAAAACATGGTGCTAATGTTATCCTAAAGCTCTTGCTTGAAGAATAATGGCAATTCAAGACCTATTACTCAAATTTTATCGCACATTAAAGCCATTGTTGGAATAGTAATCTAGGATCCAGAAGGTCAGGTCTCTTCATGTGGTCAGAAATGAATATTAGACTAGAAGTATTTAGTGACGTGACCTTATAAAAATACACAGAGATAAATGTTTCAGGCTGACAGAGCAATTAATTAAGATCTGACAGAGATAGAGTGGCGGTGCATGATCTCAAAATGTCCTATTGACTCACTGTTTACACGACACTTTGCAAAACATATTCAAAATTTGCAACCTTTGTCGAGGCTCATTTTACGTCAAGGAATGGCAGAATGAGCAACCTCATGCTGCTTATCACATGAAAAGAAGCTGTGACAGTGTTTGGCTTCGTGTCATGTTCAGTACATTTCGCAGGTGCTCACTACAGGTGATAGGGTGCGAATAGTTGCAAGTAATGCAATCTTATCGCAACACTTGATATTCAATGAGCGACGATGATTTCAGACAAAGTCAGTAGCTGTTTGAGCACGTCGTGTTGAATGGTGAAAGAAAAAATAACGAAGTACATTTGACGGTGTTCGCACCTTATCTTACGACAAGAGACAGGTGTAATGTAATTGATTATTCTTTAGCCAAGTGGGAGAGTTTTGGTATTCCATATTGTACAAACTTCCATTGTACACCTTTGCAGTTTTGAGTGCGGTCACGAACGTCTGGAATATAAACGGGAACACTATGGACGATAACTAATGTTACTATCCTCAAAAAGATCAACTGATTGTGTTCTTCTAAGACCAATGAGACTTGCGTTAGGTCACCACAATTATGTTTTTCAGTTTTAGCTCGATCGATCGTACGACTGGATCAAAAGATCAAACCTAATTGCATAACCGGACCTGTGTTGTAATTGTATTATTTTTTTTCTTTTCCTTTTGTGCAAAAAAAACAATAAGTCATTAGCGAATGTTTACGGACCCTGCTCTAAAATCAATAAAAAGCATGGAAAAATTGTAATTGAACAAGTTTGAAAACAAAGTAATTGTTATTAGGTGCATTTCGAACTCATGTATTTGTGATTATAGTTAATTACTTTTATAAATTAATTGACGCAGGTCTGTGCTCAACTATTCACAGAACAAAGAATGAATGTGATATCCAGTACCTTTTGTGGCAATTGATTACCAAAAGAGGGCTAGCTCATTCACTCTGTGCTTTGTTACGTTTTGCACTTTGAGAGGGTATGATTACTTTTGACCCAGGCATTCGATCAAGCTGAAAATTGAAATTCCCCATTTGGCCACCTGGGAGTTCGTGTTTTATTTCGAACAGGAACGTCAGCGTCTTAGCTTCAAGGACCTCGGTTAAGGCTCGCATCACGAGCAATTTAGGATACACAAACAGATTCGAATTTGCTCAACAGAGTGATAAAACGTGACCCTGCCTTTCTTGGTCTCAGAATCAGGGCTGCTGTAAAACTCGTTAGATCTTGGATTTTCATTTCTGTACACCTTTTCATTTGAATTGCGAGCCCGAACAGAGTTTTTTCAAGCTAAACAGCTGATTTTCCGGTTGCAAACCCATCTCTACCTAGGATACCATAGCAGAAGAAACATAGAAAGGGAAAAATTGAGTTCGTTGTGGCTTTATACTGCAGCTGAATCGGTAACCAATGAACAGTGCAACTTCAGCCGATTTTGAAAAATCAGATACCATATCTTTCCAGCCTTCCAGTTGTCATCCATCAGCTCTGAAAACGAGTCCCCCTGGCTAAATCGCATCGCACTCTCTGTAGGCCTTGCTTCCTCTATGGGGAGACAGTGGATATCTAGATCATGGATGTCGTCCGACGACCGCTCGGTTAACTAAAAAGTGCAATAAACCGGTTTGCTATCAATTCTCAGGAGATCACCTAATGTTAAGTCAACCAAACAAATAGGCGGAATTCAGTGTCTGGAAATTTAGAAATCTATGCCTGAGACCAATCTCATTGAAGGAAAAATGCATTGCGCTGGCTCAAATTGTAGCTATTAATTCTCAATTTTAGCCCATATTACAGGTGTTCATGGTGTAGCGAACATAGCTACAAATAAATCTTAAAAAGATAGCAATAATGTCGTAATATGGATGGAGAGAGAACATGTCGAGATATATTCCTAACAATTATTTCATGTAATTCCATCATTTGTTGTATATGGATACGTCAAGACTTGAGGGAAATTGATTTGATTTGAATGTATTTATAGGTACAAGTACTTTTTCATTGTGAGTTCATCTTTGGTACATGTTACACCGATCAGGCCTGGATTAGTTAGTGACTAGAACATGCAGTTTGAGGTAACATATCACAGGGGATAAGTGGGCAGCGACTGGTTGATGGCGGACTTGAAAGGGCTAACTTTTTGGACAGTTCGAGATTCAACGGGGAGAGCATTGTACAGTTTGACAGCATTGATAATAAAATGGTTGCCCCGCGCAGGAGGCCCAAGGTCATGTCTTATTGTGCTTCGAGTGGCTATGAGAAGATCAACTACAGGCAGAAAAGACTTATCTATTCCTTTTGTTTGATTATTTAGAATTTTACAAACTTCCAACAAACAACTCTGAATTGCAATTTGGTTCAGTGAATGGAAGCTATTGACGGAGAAAAGTTGCTCGATTCTAATATTGTCGTTTCTTGTTTTTCCCGATAAGAAGCTCATTACGTCATTAAGAGCAATCTGGTGTCAATTTTGATAGGTACCGAGTGGGTCTTCTTCAGTGAAACGCACTTGAAAGTAAATTGCCGAGCAGTAGCGGATTTTTCCATAGACCAGACCATGGACCACGTCCTTCAGGGAGCTTCTCGAAACCTCGTTGTGAGGAGTTTTAAGAATACCCAATGTACGATACACTTCCTTTAAGCAATATGTTTGTCGAAAGTGAGATTAGACTGAAAAAAAAAATTATTCAGTTTAATTTCGGTAATTCTCAAAAAAAATCAATAAACGATAAGAAATGATAAAAACCTTCATCGCAAGTCAATTTATAGCATGCAAAAATGCGGCCAACTTCTTTTACATTTGTCAAGAATGGTGATAGCTTAATTGCTTAATGGTCCTTGTCATTGAACGGAGACAGCGCCCTCCGCCTCGTCTAGGTGCGGACAAACAAACATAAGAACGAGAGAATATGCTCTAAGATGCCGGACTTTATCAAGAGATTATTAATTGAACAATTTATTACTCAAGTACTGTGACACAATGACTAAGCCATCAACTTTTCTGGGAGACGTTTCAAATTATCTATCTATCGGTAAAATTCCGAACAATTAAGACATGTAAATTATCATAATGCAGGATATTGTATAGTGCATGATCAAAAACGCGCCCACACTTTTGCAATCATCATTTCCATCAAAATAGTACTAGAAAAAGCACAGTTTCACGATTTTTTGGTGGGATGCTGTAAGTATGCAATGTTTATCCCTATTTAGATGTCAAAAGTGTTATCATACCCTAATTGGATTTGCAAAGTCTCTCAGAAGGGTTGGTGGTGCATGCATGGCGTTACAATAAGTTATTCAACGAAAAATACCTTGTCAAAATCAGGCATCTTAAAGCTCATTCTTGTATTTCTCCGTTTGTTTGTCCGCAACGAGAAGAGGGAGAGGAGAATAAAAATGAGTTTGAAATCTTCATTTTTTATGATTTGTCCAATTGCTTTTTTGGACTTCCTTACCAATACTGGGATTGGGTTCCCTAACAGCTCAAGACTAACAACGTATTCATTTCACCTCACTTTATATGCATATAATATCTAATCCATCAACGAATTAGAGCTGTCAGATCTAGCTAGCCCATGCATAAAGTGATGATTAGGCCTGACTTATAGGAAGCTACAGGTTGAAATAGGATAAACACCTACATCTTCCCTAAGAATATTTGTGGGGAGCAAATTAAACAATGAAGGAGCCCGAGAAAGAAGAGATGTGGATTTCATTGTTCGAACTAGCCTGGATTCTTGAGGGCTTGAAGGTCCTCTCAAAACACCCATTAAGCCTCTACGGTCACTAGAATTGACCCTAAATTCTGGTTTGGAACAAAGCTCATGGATGCTTTTGAAACGTACAGTATCAGATATCTTTCGTACCTTCTCTGAGTACTGCACAATCCCAACCTTTCTAGCCTCTCCCAATACGAGAGCTCTCTCATTCCTGTGATGTTCCTAGTGAAACATCTTTTGACTTGTTCGACCCTTTGCAAAGCTCAACTCATTGGAGCCCAAATGGGCGAGGCATATTCACAAATATTCAGAGTTATCATCGTGACACTATGTCTGGACTAAAACGCCCGACAAATTCAACCACAGATCTCATAGATCTCTGTATTAATTTGTAGGACTACACGTATATTTCAAAATAGTATTCCTTTCAATCAATTTCATCACTTCTTGACCAAATGAGTCGTGTTTTCGGTTAAGTGAGGTTCAGAAAGATTTGTTGCTGAATTACAAACAACTATCATTAACAATAGTACTAATCTAGATTAATAGCTTTAGAGCTAAACTTAAATTGATAATGCTTATCTATGGCAAGAGATGAGCTTCCAGCGTCCAACGGTACTTCGCAAATAAAATCAATGTCAGCAGCAACATTTACCGGCATCTTTCCAAACAATGCAAAGGGTTTTGTGGAAGCACGCATGAATGTAGCTATCTTGCTATTTTGAAAAAAACCTCGTAGTGAGCCCACTTAAAAATGCTGGCTGGGATTGAATAATGGTGCATTCTTTGCATTCACAAATGTTCATCTTCCCCACACCACGATGCACAATATGCAGAGATTTGAGTTGACGAGAGTGGACTCTATTGAAGACAAATCGTGAGAAATGATTGTTGCCTTTATGAAGCAACACTTCTCAAAAACGCTACGGCAGTGACGTCATTTGCCTTGTTAAAGCATCCTTTCCAGGGGACAAAAAAATCCTCTTCTCCGATTGTAATGAACGTCCCAGAGTCAATCTCACGCTCATCGCCTCCAAAATCCTGGTCAAGGCGCCTCTCACATTTACGGAGGACTCGTCAGCGATCTCAGAGTGGACTCACGAGATTTCAATCGAAGATCGTAGGTAAATCTCATCTCACGGAGTATGATTAGAACTGGATAATCCGACAATTTGAACACATGAGTTCACTTGAAGCCAATCATGTCACAACACCTCTAAATACGGCAAGTCATATAGAGTCGTTTGTTGTGGACAACCATCTAAAACAGTTAAGGAATGCATATTCTGAGATTGAAAAGAATACGGTGCTTAGTTCAGGCTCTTTTGATCCAGACGAGGATTTGTCTTTAAACTTTGGACTCCAGTGAGAATGGAACGAATAACCATCAATCTTGATCACAGAACACCTTCAATCTCAAGGTCAACTTGCATAATTTTCTTTGGAGGACAATAGGTTGTTGCTCGTTTGTGATTACATTCAGCTGACTATCAAAGACAGCTTGGTGTATACGTATACAGGGGAACACATGTCCAAAGATCCCATTTATTTGCTTAAGGCAGAAGAGACCTTTGACTAGTTAAACTGTTAAAAGTATCCTTTGCTGAAGTGGCTCTTAATAGATCTAAAAAAAAGATAACGTCGATTTTTGACCACCCAAATGTAAGTTCATAATCATAACAGTCAAAAATGAACGAGAAGCAGTGTATTTTATTAACCTAGAGGTTCAATAAAAAGACGAAAAGTATTTTGGAGGATGCTTCAAAGAACGATGCAATGATTGTCGTTCTAGTCTTAACCAAGCAATATGGTAAATAAGTTTTTGCAAGCGAGCTTAATTGTAGAACCTGTTTTATTCAACACGAGTGAGAATATTCCATGACCAGACGGCTGCCTCTTCTCCAAAAATGTGCCCAAGTCAAGTTGGAATGACCCTTGGCAACAAGTATGCTCAACACGCTCATGAAAAGACAAAAACGCGCGCAAGATTGAAGATGGGCTTCTTAAGGCGTTCTTCAATTAATCATGAAAGTTCCCATATTTATTTTGATGGAGATGAAACGCTACTTAATTGGTCATTTTCTGGCACCGTAGTTGAAGAATAAGCGGAATGCTCGTGGTCGCGTCCAAATCTTCGTTAGATGGGTCGAGTTCACAGATTTGACATTTTAGTCGATTGGAACAGATATTTTGCATTGCTCAAATGGGTCACCACATGATTCGTTGGTGACCAGCTCGCAAACAGGTTCCACATCCGAGTTCTGAATGGGGTCACATTGCTCGATTTCGATAATGGAGCAATTGGGAACCACCTCAAGCTGGCAATCGCGGGTCGGAACGTTTTGACAAATTTCTGTGGAACATTTTGGCAATCTTGAATGGGAACGTCCTCACAAATTCTGTAGGTGGTTAGAATGCAAGTCTCTGTTTGAGCATCTGTGCAGTTTTGTCCTGATTCAAGGTCACAGTCCCTCAGTTGTTATTTCTTCGCATTCCTCCCTGTTCACATTTTGGGTAACATGGAACAAATGGATCTTGTGGAACTAACGAACATTCTTTGTACTTTAACCTCACGTGGAACGTTTTCACACACTTCGTTGTCAAAAGGTTGGCAAAGTTCTTTTTTGACCAATGAACAAGATTCCTTTGGCATTGGCGAGCACATGGTTTCATTTTTGGAACTTGAAGAAGTTGGCATGACTGCACTGGAAGATTCTGGCACACTTCCTTTGGAACTCCTGACAAACATCCTCGCATAGGTGCTGCAGTTAAGAGCCGGGCGATGATTGGACCTCAGGGCAAGATTGTCCTGTTGGAACACTCTGGCACTCTTCCCTTGAAAAAAGTTTGCATTCTCGGTTGGAACATTCGCACATTGTTCCTCAAGAACTTGAACCACTGATGGTTGACAATATTCCTCTTGTACCACATTGCATTGTTCTTTCTCGAGATTTGCGACACTCCTTTTTTGAGACGGGATTGCATTCTGTCTTGAAACAGGTTTTTGGACCAACTTGCATTCCTCCTTCGGTACATCGTTGCAAACTTCTTTGGATATGTTTCGACACATTTCCATAGGGATTAATTGGCATTGGTTTTCTCTACGTTCTTGGCACAATTCACACTCCATCTTGAACACATCACGCATTCCTCAACTTGTTCCTGGCGACAATTGGGCGTTGAGATCTTCTGATTATGTTACGTGGAACATTTTTACATTCTCGGAAAGGAACAGGGACGCAAGTTTCAACCTCTTTCATTCCTCCCTCTGTGCAAATCTCCTCTTGTTCTGCTTGCAACTTTGTTCCACAACATCTCGACATGTTTCCTTGGGAACAAATTCGCACCGAATTAACGGAATGGCTCTTTGGACATCTTTGCAAGTGGTTCGTGAACATTTTGGCATTGCTCCTTTGGGACTTGGTGCATTTTTCGACTAGAACATCCTGACAAGTTGTAATTTCAATTTGTGAGCATTCAGGCTCGACCAATTCTCTACAAACTTGTTTTACGACATCCTGCATTCTTGTGCAGGTTCTAATTGGCATTGTTCCTAGCAACTTTGCGACATTTTTTTTCGGAACATCCTGACAAATTTCTCTGGGGAGCTCTTGGCAAGTCTCTTTTGGCTCATCGTTGCATTCCAGCTGGGTGACGATTTACATGCTTTGGGAGGTCCATAAAATCCAATTGGCCATTGTCCTCATCGCATTCTTCTTTACTTCAATGTTGACAATTGAACATAGTTGATGGAACACTTCATATCTTGGACGACCTCACATTCATTCGTCATAAATGTTTCGCATTCTTCGTCATCGATAGTTTGGCATATCTCTTTTTCAACTCTTGAACACTCCGCTTGGTCACATTTTGACTTCTTGACGAACAGTATCTTCGCATACTTCTTCTAGTGTTGGGCTACACTTTGTTTCCGACACTGTCCCACATTGTGCCTCAAATTATTCCTGACAGACCATTCATTTTCAACTTCACATCGATTGTCTGTTACGTTTTGAATGGTTTGGCATTCTTCAACTTGAATCATTCGCATTGTGACTTTGGAACATCTTGACACACCTGTCGTGTCACATTTTCACATTTGGGCTCTTCGGTGACGTAACCCACTTCGCAGACGGTCTCTTCAACGATTTCGCACACTTCCTCTTCTACTATCTTAACCTCTGTGGTTTTAAGGTCCTCACAAACTTCCTTTTCAGTAGAGAAGCATTCTTGATGAGGAACCGTCTTGCATTGGCGCTCCTCCACAACTCGATTGACGACCTCACATTGTTCTACAGTCTCAATTTCGCACTCATTTTCTTGAACCTTGACAAACGCGATCCTGTTTTGTTGAGCATTCCTCTGTGTCGACATTTCGATGACACTTTGACACTCCTCTTGAACCACATTCTCGCAAACCTCTTCCGCGACTAATTGACACTGGTTTCGTGGAACAATTGACATTGGTTTCGTTTTTAGCGATGGTGACATTTGTGCACTCTCGAACTTGTACGATGGGAGCATTTTTCCTCTTTACAACACGACATTGTTGCTCAAATGTAGGCTGACAATCAAGTTTGACCTCTGGTGCCTGAGGGGCGCTTTCGGTACAATTACTTTTCTGAACCACTCTGCATTGAGGCTCATTGATAGTCTCACATTTTGGTTCAAGGACTTCGAAACATTCTTCAACCTCTTCAAAACTAACCACATCTTTGGCATTGTTCCACGGTTTCGAAAACGCATTCTTCTTCCTGAACAAAGCTACATTTTTCATCTGGAACCTTAAAACAGACAATCTCAATTTCCTCCTTTGTAACATTTTGACAAACATTTTTTGTGCCACATTGGAACAACCTCTATGAT
>NC_081443.1:510009-541548 GCF_007210705.1 Tigriopus californicus
AGAAAGAGATAATAAGTTGTTGTTCGTTAAAGTTTCCACGGTGTGAAAACCCATTTTTTGCTTTAACGTTTATCAGATATATTCTTGGTTATCAATTTAGTACAAGCGCACCAAAATTGACCGTGAAAGGAATGTATTTAAGGTTCAAACTTCAATGGACTGGGATGCACTTTAGAAATGTAATGTCATCATTCATGAGTTGATTGCGTTCATTGAAACAAAAACTTGAAAAAAAGTACTCGTTGTTGCACATGTTCAATACTTGGCGTTTAAAATCATGGGCATGACATTAAAAAAGAAAGAGAAGTGCTTATTTTTCCGGCAATTAATGGCAGAGTTTTGTAATGTCGAGTGTTTGAAGAAGACTCATATCTTTCTTATGTAAGGATTTGAATTGATTTGACTCGATGCCCTTAAGTTGCAACAACAAACTAAAAGCTTGGCGAAGGTTTAGAACATTAATCTCAACAACATTTTTTTCCACTCAAGCAAGATTAAACGCTCAAACTCGAAAAGGCACATTTCAAGACGAGTTCTTCAGAGTCGTAACCAATTTGACAAAGGTTAACCATGTGACTTTGAAACGGTCTCAAGTGACCTGTGATGAATATCGCTCAAGTTTCCCGAGCTTCTTGTTCGATTCACAGATTGTCCAAATTGATAATTGTATCGCATCGCTCTGATGTACAACTGATGATGCTTACAAATACTCATAGTAGGGGATCAAGATGAAATCTTGATCATCTTTAGGATTAGCATTGTCGTAAATGGACGAACAAGAGAAAAGGCAATGGGTCGAAACGTAAATGTCACACTCCCTCGCCAATTGACCTCTCATACCTAAAGTGTCATTGCATTGTTTGAGTCCTTCCGGAATCAGTTCGATTTCTATCCTAAAAATGGACACATTTCCCTGGGTGATGGTAAGTAAAAGAAACTTTTTGAGTTGGAAAAGGATATTGCAGCTATCAACCTACCACTTGATAAACGACTTTGTCCTTAACACCAACGATAAATGACGTCTAATTACGTTGCAAATAAAAAACGACCTATTGATTGGTTTCATTGTAGATGCTGTCCTATTCAATGGCTATCTTTCATCAAGTCTCGGATAATGTCCAAAACTTCTTACGAAAAGAACGCCAGGCTTTGAATTCGCGACGACAGCTATTAGCTAAAGGTCTTCTCACCTATTTGCCACCTACTAATGAGACCCAAACCATTGAAGCACCACAAGTCGACTTTTGAGGCCTCTAAATCTGAAGCAGAGTGCGAATTCCGGGTGTTCGATTGAAGAGATGCCAAGATTAGCTGGAGTTCAGGACGTGACCAAATGTCATAGGTAAGAGAATTGTGAGATGGGTCTCCTTTACGAGGAATGCAAGATCACAACCGATGAGGTCTGCCAAGCCGGTGTCTCGGAAGAAAAATCATTGTCAAATTGCGGAAGAAAATGTTGTTAACGGCACAGACAAGAGGAAACGTGTCTTGAGGTCCAAGAAGAAAATGTCAGTCCCAAAAGTTGTATGTTAGATCTGCATTTCAATCCCAATGCAGAGAGGAGTCAGCGAGGAATGCACTCCCAACCCTGTTCCATTTTGTATTGATACCCAAAAGAAAACCTGTCGGAACATCTCAACTCCTCAGTGTCAACTAGTTTCAGAAGAAGTTATTCACTAGAGTGTTCCAATGTGGCACCAAAAATGTTTGTCAAAATGTTACAAAGGAGGAAATTGAGATTTGTCTGTTTTAAGGTTCCAGATGAAAAAATGTAGCTTTGTTCAGGAAGAAGAATGCGTTTTCGAAAGGAAATGCCAAATGTGGTTAGTTTTGAAGAGGTTGAAGAATGTTTCGAAGTCTTGAACCAAAATGTGAGACTATCAATGAGCCTCAATGCAGAGTGGTTCAGAAAAGTAATTGTACCGAAAGCCCCCTCAGGCACCAGAGGTCAAACTTGATTGTCAGCCTACATTTGAGCAACAATGTCGTGTTGTAAAAGAGGAAAAATGCTCCATCGTACAAGTTCGAGAGTGCACAATGTCACCATCGCTAAACCGAAACCCAATGTCAAATTGTTCCACGAAACCAGTGTCAATTAGTCGCGGAAGAGGTTTGCGAGAATGTGGTTCAAGAGGAGTGTCAAAGTGTCATCGAAAATGTCGACACAGAGGAATGCTCAACAACACAGGATCGCGTTTGTCAAGAGGTTCAAGAAAATGAGTGCGAATTGAGACTGTTAGAACAATGTGAGGTCGTCAATCGAGTTGTGGAGGAGCGCCAATGCAAGAGGTTCCTCATCAAGAATGCTTCTCTACTGAAAGGAAGTTTGTGAGGACCTTAAAACCACAGAGGTTAAGATAGTAGAAGAGGAATTGTGCGAAATCGTTGAAGAGACCGTCTGCGAATGGGTTACGTACCGAAGAGCCCAAATGTGAAAATGTGACACGACAGGTGTGTCAAGATGTTCCAAAGTCACAATGCGATGATTCATTGAATTAAGCATTCAACATAATAACAAGACAATCGATGTGAAGTTGAAAATTGATGGGTCTGTCAGGAAAATATTTGAGGCACAATTGTGGACAGTGTCGGAACAAATTGTAGCCCAACACTAGAAGAAGTATGCGAAGATAATGTTCGTCAAGAATGTCAAAATGTGACCAAGGCGGAGTGTTCAAGAGTTGAAAAAGAGATATGCAAAACTATCGATGACGAAGAATGCGAAACATTTATGAGAATGAATGTGAGGTCGTCCAAGATATGAAGTGTTCCATCAACTATGTTCAAAATTGTCAAACTATTGAAGTAGAAGAATGCGATGAGGACAATGGCCAATTGGATTTTATGGACCTCCCAAAGCATGTAAAATCGTCACCCAGCTGGAATGCAACGATGAGCCAAAGAGACTTGCCAAGAGCTCCCCAGAGAAATTTGTCAGGATGTTCCGAAAAAAAAATGTCGCAAAGTTGCTAGGAGAACAATGCCAATTAGAACCTGCACAAGAATGCCAGGATGTCGTAAAACAAGTTTGTAGAGAATTGGTCGAGCCTGAATGCTCACAAATTGAAATTACAACTTGTCAGGATGTTCTAGTCGAAAAATGCACCCAAGTCCCAAAGGAGCAATGCAAAAATGTTCACGAACCACTTGCAAAGATGTCAAAGAGCCATTCCGTTAATTCGGTGCGAATTTGTTCCAAGGAAACATGTCGAGATGTTGTGGAACAAAGTTGCAAAGCAGAACAAGAGGAGATTTGCACAGAGGGAGGAATGAAAGAGGTTGAAACTTGCGTCCCTGTTCCTTTCGCGAGAATGTAAAATGTTCCACGTAACATAAGTCAAGAGATCTCAACGCCCAATTGTCGCCAGGAACAAGTTGAGGATGCCGTGATGTGTTCAAGATGGAGTGTGAAATTGTGCCCAAGAACGTAGAGGAAAACCAATGCCAATTAATCCCTATGGAAATGTGTCGAAACATATCCAAAGAAGTTTGCAACGATTGTACCGAAGGAGGAATGCAAGTTGGTCCAAAACACTGTTTCAAGACAAGAATGCAATCCCGTCTCAAAAAAGGAGTGTCGCAATCTCGAGAAAGAACAATGCAATGTGGTACAAGAGGAAATATGTCAACCATCAGTGGTTCAAGTTCTTGAGGAACAATGTGCGAATGTTCCAACCGAGGAATGCAAACTTGTTTTCAAGGGAAGAGTGCCAGAGTGTTCCAACAGGACAATCTTGCCCTGAGGTCCAATCATCGCCCGCTGCTCTTAACTGCAGCACCTATGCCGAGGATGTTTGTCAGGATGTTCCAAAGGAGTGTGCCAGAATCTTCCAGTGCAGTCATGCCAATTTCTTCAAGTTCCAAAAATGAAACCATGTGCTCGCCAATGCCCAAGGAATCTTGTTCATTGGTCAAAAAAGAACTTTGCCACCTTTTGACAACGAAGTGTGTGAAAACGTTCCACGTGAGGTTAAAGTACAAAGAATGTTCGTTAGTTCCACAAGAATCCATTTGTTCCAATGTTACCCAAAATGTGAACAGGGAGGAATGCGAAGACATAACAACTGAGGACTGTGACCTTGAATCAGGACAAAACTGCACAGATGCTCAAACAGAGACTTGCATTCTAACCACCTACGAAATTTGTGAGGACGTTCCCATTCAAGATTGCCAAATGTTCCACAGAAAATTTGTCAAAACGTTCCGACCCGCGATTGCCAGCTTGAGGTGGTTCCCAATTGCTCCATTATCGAAATCGAGCAATGTGACCCCATTCAGAACTCGGATGTGGAACCTGTTTGCGAGCTGGTCACCAACGAATCATGTGGTGACCCCATTTGAGCAATGCCAAAATATCTGTTCCAATCGACTAAAATGTCAAATCTGTGAACTCGACCCATCTAACGAAGATTTGGACGCGCGAGCATTCCGCTTATTCTTCAACTACAGGTGCCAGAAAATGACCAATAAAGTAGCGTTTCATCTCCATCAAAACTAAATATGGGAACTTCATGATTAATTGATAGAGACGCCTTAGAAGCCCATCTTCATCTCTGCGCGCGTTTTTGTCTTTTACATGAGCGTGTTGAGCATACTTGTTGCCCAAGGGTCATTCCACTTGACTTGGGCACATTTTTGGAGAAGAGGCAGCCGTCTGGTCATGGAATATTCTCACTCGTGTTGAATAAAAACAGGTTCTACAAGTTAAGCTCGCTTGCAAAAACTTATTTACCATATTGCTTGGTTAAGACTAGAACGACAATCATTGCATCGTTCTTTGAAGCATCCTCCAAAATACTTTTCGTCTTTTATTGAACCTCTAGGTTAATAAATAACACTGCTTCTCGTTCATTTTTGACTGTTATGATTATGAACTTACATTTGGGTGGTCAAAAATCGACGTTATCTTTTTTTTAGATCTATTAAGAGCCACCTTCAGCAAGGATACTTTTAACAGTTTAACTAGTCAAAGGTCTCTCTGCCTTAAGCAAATAAATGGGATCTTTGGACATGTGTTCCCCTGTATACGTATTACACCAAGCTGTCTTTGATAGTCAGCTGAATGTAATCACAAACGAGCAACAACCTATTGTCCTCCAAAGAAAATTATGCAAGTTGACCTTGAGATTGAAGGTGTTCTGTGATCAAGATTGATGGTTATTCGTTCCATTCTCATGGAGTCCAAAGTTTAAAGACAAATCCTCGTCTGGATCAAAAGAGCCTGAACTAAGCACCGTATTCTTTTCAATCTCAGAATATGCATTCCTCTAACTGTTTTAGATGGTTGTTCCCAACAAACGACTCTAATATGACTTGCCGTATTTAGAGGTGTTTGACATGATTGGCTTCAAGTGAACTCATGTGTTCAAATTGTCGGATTATCCAGTTCTAATCATACTCCGTGAGATGAGATTTACCTACGATCTTCGATTGAAATCTCGTGAGTCACTCTGAGATCGCTGACGAGTCCTCCGTAAATGTGAGAGGCGCCTTGACCAGGATTTTGGAGGCGATGAGCGTGAGATTGACTCTGGGACGTTCATTACAATCGGAGAAGAGGATTTTTTTGTCCCCTGGAAAGGATGCTTTAACAAGGCAAATGACGTCACTGCCGTAGCGTTTTTTTGAGAAGTGTTGCTTCATAAAGGCAACAATCATTTCTCACGATTTGTCTTCAATAGAGTCCACTCCTGTCAACTCAAATCTCTGCATATTGTGCATCGTGGTGGGGGAAGATGAACATTTGGTGAATGCATAAGAATGCACCATTATTCAATCCCAGCACGAATTTTAAGTGGGCTCACTACCGGTCGTTATGAAGGGCAAAGGGTCGGACGTTCAGATATTAGCAATGATCTGTTCTTTGTCCATGTAACCTGTAAAAGTGATGATATTTTGAGTTGCACGCTTTTCCTCATTATCAGGTTTTTTCCAGGCTGTAATCGCGTGAAAAAGTGCAGTAGTGTAATCATGTGCACTTTTATAATCAAAATGTATTATTTTTAATCTTTTTAAGTTATTGATTTAACATCTTAGGTAGACAAAATACAAATACCGTGATGCCAATTTCAAGCAGCTTTTATTTACTCAAATTTTTGCCACGATTGTCCATGATTGAGCAAATTCCATTTCGTTCAAGCATGTTGACGACACCTGTCTGAATTAAAGAATGATGTAACGAGTACCATCGCATTCGCAAAGGCCAAAAAGAACGCCAATAAGATCAAAAAGGATAGCTAACCGAGCTATCCTTTTACCTAGCCTCTGAATGTCAGTGCAATTTTCAACATGGGTGGCGTCCTCAAATTCTCTTATTGCAAAGGAATATTGTGAAAATGAACTTAAGGGGCGTAATGGAAAGAGCCTAATCATGGTCACAAAAGGTAAATATCCAGCAACAACTATTCTAGATAGGCCGTGCATTATTTCTATTTCAACAACCTAAGTTGTCAAACCAATATTTAAAAACTGTAAGGCAAATGTGTTTTGATGTTGAAGGCACCTCGTACGTTCATTATTGAGGAGACTTCAACTCCCAGCAGTGAAAGCCAAATAGGCTTTTTTATGTTTAGTGCTTGATTGAAAATTCAATCTCAAGAGCTTGAAAGCGATTATATTGTCATGCGACTTTTTTTCATTTCGAGTGCAATATTCTAAAGTATGTGTTCATAAACTGCACCTTGTCGTGACTTTGTTTTACGAAAGGCAGCTACTTTATCCTGAAAACCAAAGTACTGCACCCGTAATAAAGTGGGCATGGTGAGTTTTCGGTAACTGTATATATTTCAAAGTTATCACGAATGGGCAGTGGCAGTGGGAATGATGAGTTTGCACATGATACTGATGACTCGGCTGGCTCCATTGAGGACTGGTTGGGAAATTAAAGCATAATTGACTGTTTCCATCAATTGCACACCTTACACCAGTACAGATCCTCGCATTGTTCCTTACAAACCTCTCGAGGTTCGTTTTTGCAAACCTGGCGATCGACTTTCTGGCATTTCTGCTTCGGTACTGACTTGCACTCTTGGCGAGGAATGGTCTGGCATTCCTGTCGAGGAACACTCTTACATTCCTCTTTGGGCACATTTCGGCATTCCTGTTTGGGAACATCTCGGCACACCTCCTTGGGAACATTCTTGCAATCCTGGCGACTGACCTGTCGTGGGACATTCTTGCAGTCTTGCTTGGGAACGTTCTTACATTCCTCTTTGGGAACGTTTTTGCAAACTTGTTCGGGAACATTCTTACATTGCTGTTTGGGAACCATGCGGCATTGCTCCTTCTGCACCGTTTGGCACTCCTCCTTTTGAACGGTCTCGCAAGCTTGTCGGGGAACATTGCGACATTGCTCCCTTGGAACATTGCGGCATTTCTGTTGGGGAACATTCTTGCAAACCTCGCGATCGACATCGCGGCATTTTTGACTCGGAACCATGCTACATTTCTGCCTTGGAACTGAATCGCATTTGCGCGTTTGGACCGTGGTACACTTCTGCTCCGGGACGTTCTTACATTCTTGCTTGGGCTCGTTGCGGCATTTTTCCCGGGGAACGTTTTGACACATTTCCTTGGGAACATTACGGCACATTTGCTTGGGCACCTTCTTGCAATCGCGCTTGGGAACATTGCGGCATTCCTCCTTGGGAACATTCTTACATTGCTGCCGTGGAACAGTTTGACATTTCCTCTCTGGAACGTTCCGGCACTTCTGTTGGGGAACATTTTGACACCGCCGCTTCATAACAGTTTTGCAAGACTGCTTGGGAACATTTTGGCACTTCTGTTCGGGAAGTGTCTGACAATTTTGTTTGGGAACAGTACGGCATTGCTGGCGAGGCTCGTTCTGGCATTGCTTCCGGGTCTTGGTCTCACATTTTTGCCGGGGAACCATTCGACATTGTTGCTGTGGAACCATACGAGGCACCTGTTTACAATCTTGACGTGGAACATTTTCACACTTTTGTGTCTGCTTAGTCTGACACTGCTGCTTAGGAACATTTCGGCATTGTTGTTGTGGAACATTTTTGCAATCTTGCTTTGGAGTCATCTTGGGGATCATTGAGCACTTCTGTCGAGGAACGTTCTCGCACTTCTGGGAGTTCACCGTGGTACATTTCTGCTTGGGAACCATGCGGCATTGTTGCATGGGGTTGTTACGAGGAACCTGTTTACATTGCTGCCGAGGAACGTTTTTACACTGCTGTCGAGGTACATTTTGACAGTTTTGTCGGGGTACCATGTTGCATTTCTGCATTGGAACCGAACGACAACTTTGCTTGGGAACCTTCTTACATTGAGTGCTTGGAACATTAGAGCAGGATTGCCTGGGAACGGTTTTACACTCCTGTTGAGGAACATTGGAGCATCGCTGTTGGGGCACCATTTGACAACTCTGTCGGGGGACTGTTTTACATTGTTGGGATGGAACATTTCGACATTGCTGGCGTGGAACAGTCTTGCATGATTGTCGTGGAACATTGCGACATTGTTGCTTGGGCACATTGGAACATTGCTGACGGGGAACAT
Source organism: Tigriopus californicus (assembly GCF_007210705.1). NCBI lineage: Eukaryota > Metazoa > Arthropoda > Copepoda > Harpacticoida > Harpacticidae > Tigriopus > Tigriopus californicus. The sequence goes on from NC_081443.1 coordinate 518,539, forward strand.
TTCGGCAACTCTGCCTTGGCACATTACGACAACTTTCTTTGGGAACTTGACGGGTTACAGGCTTGCAGACCTGTTGACTACCACCTGAGCAATCTTGACGAGGAACCTGTTTTGTGACAGTGGAGCATTGTTGTCTGGGAACAGTATTACATTCTTGTTGCTCCACCATCCTACACTGTTGTTGTTGTTGCTGCTGCTTTTGTTGGTATTGACCTCCGTTACTAATCTTCCTGTGACCTCGGTTTCCTCCCCGGTTTCCACCATGGTGTCGATTGTTTCTTCCTCTATTATAAGAACGTCGGTGTCCGCCTCGGTTGTTGTTTTTGCCGAACAGTTTCTGCAATTTATTGAGGAAGAACGGACTAGCACTTCTTTTCCACCGTTTATGACCTCCACTGCTCCCATATCCTCCTGAAGAGCTCCTTGTGCTGCTACTTCTGGAACTGCTGTGGCCTCCGGAGTTTCCACCATCACAAACTTGCTTCCAAACCTTTTTGCATTGCTGCTCGTTAACAGTGTTGCATTGCTGTTCGTTCTTGGTATCATACACGGTCTTACATTGCGCTTGACCTCCATTGGAACATTGCTGTTCGGTGACGGTTTCGTAAGTAGTGGAACATTCACGCTCCATGTTGGTGGAACACTTTTGCTCGTTGATGGTGGAGCATTGTTGCTCATTGACGGTGGAGCATTGCTGCTCGTTAACGGTGGAGCATTGTTGCTCATTGACCGTGGAACACTGCTGTTGGTTCACAGTGGAACATTGCTGTTCGTTGACCGTCGAACACTTTCGTTCGTTGATGCTGGAGCATTGCTGCTTGTTGACTGTCGAACATTGTTGTTCATTAACTGTAGTGCATTGTCGATTGTTAACGGTGGAACACTCATCCTCCATGACCGTCGAACATTGTTGCTCATAAGTGGTTGAGCATTGCTGTTCGTTGACAGTGGAACACTTCTGCTCATTGACAGTGGTACACTGTTGTTCATTGACGGTGGTACATTGGTTCTCCGTTGTTCGAGAATTCGTGGTGGAACATTCTTGCTCCATGACGGTGGAGCATTGCTGCTCGGGCACGTTTCGGCATTGCTGCTCGTTGACCGTGTTACACTCACGTTCCATTTTCCGTTCCATGATGGTCTTACACTCTTGCTTGTTGACGGTTTTGCATTCCTGTTCATTGACGGTCTTACACTCCTGCTCCGGGACATTTTTGCATTTTTTTTCGTTGACGGTGGAACACTGCTCCTCAAACTTCCTCTCCATGGTTGTTTTGCATTCTTGCTCCTGGACTGTCTTGCATTCTTGCTCGGGTATATCCTTGCAGACTTGCTCATTGACGGTCGAGCATTGCTGTTCTTGCTCCGTTCGGCATTGTTGTTTGTTGACTGTCTTACATTCGCGCTCTTGTGTGGTGGCACACTCTTGTTCGGGTACCATGGAGCATTTCTCCTCATTGACCGTTTCACATTTCCTCTCATTGACGGTATTACATTTCTCCTCATTGACGGTCTCACACTTTCGCTCATTTTTCGTCGAACATTCCCTCTCCATTTTGGTGGAGCACTGCTCTTCCATTTCAGTGGAACATTTCCTCTCATTCACGGTCTTACATTCCCGTTCGTTGACAGTGTCGCATTTTTGCTCATTCACGGTCTGGCACTTTCGCTCGTTGACGGTCTTGCATTCCTGTTCTGGCACATTCCTGCATTGCTGTTCCTGGACCGTTTCGCATTTACGTTCCATGACTCGATCGCATTTCTGTTCCTTGACCGTTTCGCATTTCCGCTCATTGACAGTATCGCACTTCTGCTCGTTGACCGTCTCACACGCCCTTTCATTGACCGTATTACACTCCTGTTTGGGTACCTTCTTGCATTCTCGCTCCGGAACATTACGACACTCCTTCTCTTGGACCGTGGAACATTTCTGCTTGTTTTCAGTTTTACATTCCCGTTCGTTCTTGGTGGAGCACTTCCGTTCGTTGACCGTCTCGCATTTCCTCTCATTGACCGTGTCAGTGACAGTTTGGCATTCACGCTCGTTGGTCGTGGAGCATTTCTTCTCGTTCACGGTCTCACAGGATCGAGATTGGACCGTGCTGCACTTCTGTTCCTGGATGGTGCGACATTGCTTCTCGTTCTTGGTGGAGCACTCTTGTTCGTTGACGGTGGAACATTCGTCTTCCTTCACGGTGGAACACTTCTGCTCATTGACCGTGTTGCACTTCTCCTCACATTCTGGCTCGAGGAAGCATTGCCCGGTGTCCGTTCGACTACGTTCCAATCGGCAATCTTTTCGTGGAGAAGCAAAGGGATGAGGAACAGCCAAGGTTTGGACGGTGAGCAAACAGATCACCAAAAACTACAAAAAAATGATTCATTTAGAAAAGGGTTTTACTCAAAAGTACTAGCAATGACATGAAAACTTCAGGATTAAGGTTTAATGGGCTGCATACCTTGAGCCCAGTCATTTTGAGCAATGACGGCTGCTCACTATTTGGTGGAGAAGGGAGGGAAAAATCCTGACCCGACGGCTGCAGATCGGCTTTCAAAATGGGAAGACGAGCTGGAAAGCTCTCTTTTATATGTATTGTACCTATGTAGCCGTCTCATCTTGTCCGCAGCCAATATTGCCAAGATTCCCGTGAATCTAGCCACCGTCCTCATTAATGATGACGTCAACCTTCTCAATGGCTAAACCATGGGAATTTGAACACTTCTGTCATGTGCTTTTCTGAATAACTTTGAAAAGGAGTCTTGACGATGGATATTTCATCGTGTCGCTGGTCAAAGAAAACTTTCAAGATCTCAGGAGCAACCAACGCTTGCCCAATCTTGCCCCCAGATCGTCGTTCAAACAAGACGATGTTGCTCACTTGATGGGTAACATATGTGCCATGGATGAGGTGCTCATCTTCATTTCCCCACCAGACATGATCAAGCCTAAGTCGAATCCACATCATTCTAAAGAGCTATTGAAAGAGAGATAAGCAACGAATTCAATCAAGGGTATCTTTTACTTTCGACTTGAAAGAGTTGGTGGTTCTACGTATTTTCAAAGAAAATAACAATTCTTACGACAACTTGTCTGGTCGTGGTAACGTACTTTTTTCGGCCGACCCCGGTCACTTAACTTGAACACTACAAGGGCTGTTTTCGTTATCAATTACCATGTATTCATGAGACGCTAGGCCTCCCCCACAAAGGCCCAACGTAGCACATTGGGTATCGGCTATTATTAGCGTTTTCCTCCGGGACTCCGTAAATCTGTAAGTGTGGAGGGTTCTTCATTGTACGTTTCAGGGTTCAAGCTGAATTACGTAACGTAAACAGGTAGGTACATAGACAGAGGGTAGAGGGTACCCGGCATTTGCTGAGCTGAAGCCTGATGACGGGAAGGACCGAAGCGACTCAAATCAGAGAATAACCATCAATCACCCATGCACCTTGATAAACAAGTTGCCAAGGGGTCGAAGAGTCGAGGAAAATTCTCATTCCCAAGATTCATTGATGCTCTTGAGTACGAATTCGAAATCATACTTATGTGAAGCTCCCATTGTTCCCATGCAACACAGGGGGGGATTCCCTTCGATGTGTGGTTCAAAGAAGAAAGAGAAAGATCCGGGAGAAGGAGAACAAGAGACTTCTTGGAAAACGTTGAGATCTTTGGACTTTTCTGCCTCTTATCCCCTATGATTTGTACTTCCTTGAATTTGAAAAGGTTTTCAAGCCAAGTTTTGGCTCCATAATTGAGAAGCCGGTGCTAACGATATGCATCTCAAGATGGAGGATCCGAAAATCATTCAAGTTGAGGGGTTTTCAAGATCCACTCAAGGGGTACTTTGACATTTTAGCATTAAGTGCCAGCCTGAACGTTCTCTTATGATTTGAACGGTGCACATGGGTATGTATGCAGTTTTGCTGTTGAGCTTGTCACGTAATATTGTAGGATTTTTTTAACCATCTTCAAAATTCAGTTATGTACCATAGTAGATTGGCCGACATCCCAAGACAATGTCATGGACTGTTCAAGACGAGTTTCAAGGTTGTGAGTGCCTCCTGAACTTTAGGTTCAATTCTAAGATGACCGAGGTGTTACTGGGTGCTATCAAACTCATCTTCCATGTAGGATCTTTGCCGCCGTTTAGGGTTCATGTTGAGGTCAAAGTCGAAGAACGGAATATGGAAAGAGTGGGTAGTGTTGACTATAGACCCCATATTCTGAGCTGAATTGGGTTTTGGTTAGCCTACAGTACTGTGTCGAAGTGTCACTCTCTCGACATTTAAGCCTATACTCGACATGTACGAGTACGTGAAGAACAATTAGATAAAATAAACATCACCAATCTCCAATTTGAGGCTTTTTTTTATTCGCCATGAAATGTCAGACAAAAATCGGAGAGGCATGGAGAACAAAAAGTCTTGATCATATGATCTTAAAAAAATGCTTTTGTACAACACCTGTAGTGAACCCAAAAGGTTATTTACCTACGTAGGTCGTAATACATCAAACCAGAACGCGATTTTGCGTTTCCCACCAAAATTCAAGCCATTTCCAAGCAAACGATCTTAGCCGCATTGGTTTGGTAGCAATGAGCTCGACTGGTTTTTAAAAAAGTAGCAGCCATGACGCCCCTTCCGAATAGCAATGGCTTCAGCCAAAAAGTTCGTCACTTGTTTGAACAACGGGAGAAGATTGCTCAACGGAATTTGGCCGGAAATACCCGAATGACCTTGACAAACCCAACTTAGGACGATATGCGTGTGTCCAACTATATTCAACAGAACAAAACATAAAACTGCACTATTTTGACCATGCACTTTTACACCCTGATGAAAGTGCGTTTGCTTCATTTTAGAGCCATGGATCACTTTGGGCTCCTCTTCACTTGGAGGAGCTTCAACCAAAGGGTTGTGTTACCGTGTGTATGCTGAGTTTTGGAAGCTATCGACGAAGGAAGTAGGAATTTTAGAACCATCCCAGAAGAAGCATGCCATATAAATCAACGGTTCGGTCATCAAGATGGTATTTGGGTAAAGCAACTATGTTAGAGATCGCTCCTTTAGCATTTGAGATCTTATAAGATGTGCCAACTATGTGAACACAATAACGGTTTTATGATATTGAGTCAGGGTATTCTTTTTAGAATGCTGTAACGCACAAAGATGTGTGCGTACCTGTACAGACTATAAAAAATGCTCGAGCCCTGCTTCTTTGAATACAGTTGATCCGTATCACAGGTAGATTCAAATTGTGCGTCAGTTGTTATCAATAATCCCAAATTGATAGATAGAACTTTTTTCAATTCAAGTGGGCATCCCCGCTTTGACAACATCAGGTCAAAGCTGAAAACTCGCTGTCTCTAAACCAGTTGTTATTTGTGCCTTGAAACGCCAACGAGGAAAAACCGCCGTTGATTCCTAGAACGTCGCCAATTGAGAGAATGTATTGTCCGAGATTCCTGCAGAATTGATCAAGGAATTGAATGGGCTTGGATGAGAGGTCTGGTGGGTCTCATTTTGTTGGAATTAACCATCGAGTAAAAGTTGGGTCCAAATGCTAAGAATGATTGCCTCCAAGGAAGTGAACTCTTGTCTTTTATGGCAGTCCATGTTGTATGAGTTGTTTCAAAAGAAATGGACCACCCAAAGTTCACAGATATGAATTGGTTTGGAACAATCGTAATTGTTAAATATTTTCGCATTTTCTGTCTGAAAGATCTTTGAATCTCCCTATGCATTAATTGTACAAGATTTTATCGCAAACACGGATGAAATTTACCATCTCAAAGTGATTTTCAAGAAGCTCGAAATTTCTAGCAATAGGAAACTTGTGGACCATCTGACTTTTAAATGCAAATTGAGTGTAAAGTGTTGGCAAATTCTGGCACTTGGACAGGATCCACACCAATGTCCCAAAAGCTCGTTCGACTTCATTCGAAACATATTTAGGCCACAAGAGAGTGATTTCCTTAGACATGGCTTTTGACAAATCTTTTTACAGAGTTGTTTCGAAAAACAAAAACCGTTTGATTTCATACGCGCACACGAGTCCTACGAATATAATATTTAAATCACAGTAATAACAGGTGGAAACATATCTATTTAGGAACCTGGTGATGCGATGAACAAAGTCAAACACAACTAAATTATCTGTACAGGTTGCTGGATTTGGCCCACTTTGGTAGTTAGCCTACCCAAGGACACTAAAGCAAGGAAACGCCACCTTTTTGTGATCACCAAACCTTTCCCGCCAAGTAAGGCCTAAACTTTTGCCGCTGAAATGTTTGAATGTCAGTTATTGGCATAATTATTGAACAAAATATGTGACTAATATCATTTTCGTAACCATTGATGGCTTGTGCTTAAAACCAGGCATTCAGATAAACTTAAAATGACTTTAAACATGTCTTAAAGTACAACAACAGAAAAGCGCTAATTAGGTTTTCTTGATAAAACAAGAATTTGCTCAAAACACAATCAATAAATTCTCTTTTGCCAAAAATATTATTTGTAGAAAATTCTTTCAGACACATCTTGACCAAATTTCAAGTAATTTGACGCATATGTTATGAATCTATGGTTCCTACTCTAGGAATGGCCCTCAATCCAAAAGTAGACATACTGTAGCTCTGAGCTACATATTGTTCTTTAAACTCATTTGGATGCTTCATAATCATGAAATGATAATTTTAAGAGATATGGCACCTGTTTTATTTGACTATTTTGGTATTTTGGATGCTTGTGCAAGAAAAACAATTTATTGGAGTCCAAAGTGCAAATTGAGATCTTGTCTACTGTACTTTGAGATTTCTTTGTGCCCCATAAATAATGCCTGCCTTTTATGCAAACTTCCTAATAAGTAGAAATTTAAACTCTACAAAAAGATAACTCATTCATTTCTCACCAATGCCGCCTGATGTTTTTTGTCAAATGTGTGGGTTTAGACAAAATTATCAATTGTCCATCCAAGATATTCTAATATGTTAACACTTATGTACATGCACTTTTATTGCTTATTCCATACATTTTTTTATATTTTGTCAGTATACATTACCCATCAATTAATAAAATGACTCTTGATGATTTTCTATCTATGTGTTGTTTTGAGCCAATTTTACGCAATATTTCACCAATTTCAATCGAAAAACAATTTGATTGTTTTTGATTAATTTGATGTTCATTATTCTTCTGACTTTCAAGATTAATTCAGAAATATTTAGTATATGGACGGAGTTGTATATCAAGGAGATCATTATTTAATTAAAAACACCTTAATGTACTATGCAGTACGGATAATCTTGTTTTATTCATACTGGAGTTAATGTCTTGATTCAACGCAATGGCCTAAGTTGGCGGTGAGGGGAAATCCGTGTCGTTTCCTCTCTTTAGAGTCCCTGGCCTACCCGATTAGCATTGGCCCACTTTGGTAGAAGTCATTGTAAACCGATCTACAATCAACAGAGAAGCACAAAGTAACAAAAAATATTGTAAGAATTCCTGTTCCTTGTTGCTTCATATTTTGAGCTCTATCTACGTTATTAGCACACAGATAAGGCTGAAAAATTTCCAACACCTTCTGAAAGCACTCTTCTTACAATAGGTTTGTTTTCCAAAAAGAACTGCAAGCAAAATGACAGGAGATCGAAACAAGTGTTGCATTTTGAACACACAAGCCTGTATATCACGAGATGAAAGTCCCATTAATGTCCTTGGCAGCGTTTCCACCTCCCCAGCACCGTTGGAGACCAATTTCGTGCTCAAAAGTAGTCATTTGGAGGCCACTATTAATGACTAAAAATGTGACATCCTACCCAAAGCACGAATCACAACTTTTTTCCTTAAGAAGTGAAGATTTCCTGGCAATTTTCTGGTGCAATATTTTTTCATATCCAAAATATAGAAATAAAGTGATAATCCATCCCAATCAGACCTGGCATGCCTAGAAAAGAAGGTAGTGTTGAATTTTCTCTCAAGTCTGTCTAAAACTGATTGATCTTAAGCTCGTTCCACCCTAGGCTGTCCCCAACTCAGGCAGTCGCTCACTTTTTTTACAGAAGGCTAACGGACTCAATAGATGAATTGTTAAATGCATCTATGTGCTTTGACTTATAGGAGAAATACAGATAGGAATGCTTTTAGGTGACTAAAAGGGCCTAACAACGACCTTTTCTGCATTGTAGCACTTCTTTTTGCATTATTACAAATCGTTTTTGCACGTTCAAACCTTTTTTGCGCATTTTCATAACTTTTTTCACATTTTCTGAAAAAATATATTTCAGCTATAAAGGAACCTTTTTTTCGAGGTCTAATAATAACCAAATGGTTGTTAGTCAACTCCACACGGACAAGTAAAGGTTGCGTGTAAAGTCAGGTTTCCGATAAAAAGTTCTGATGTTCCATTGATATGTTTGTGCTTAAATCCCCACTATTTGACCGCTAGCGTGAACACTACTATGTGTGACTTTTCATTTCAAGATATTAAACATTGGCAAGCATTTAAGTCGCGTTCACCATTAAATGGACCCCAAGATTCACAAAGCAACCACTGTCTTGTTTCGAGCATTCCAAAAAACGGGTCTAACCTATCTTTTCTAAAAATTAGGTAAGAGATAATACGCATTTAGTTCTAACTGATGACTAAGGTTCTCAAAATCATGCATAAAAAGGATCTCAAGATGCAAATAAAGATGCCCAAAAACATGCCCAGGATGGAAATAAATTTCAAAGATGCTTTATACTGTTATGACATACTAAGGTATTTTAAGCAATTTATGGCGAGTGAACACGACGAGTGCTGAGAACAGAATGCCTAGCATGACCATCAGCTGGGATCAGCTGATCGCCACACCACACCCCCCCTGGGAGTTTATTACATTTTCAAAACCACAATAATAAAGATTCACGTCGGGGTCACCAGTATGGCGAGTGAACACGACGAGTGCTGAGAACAGAATGCCTAGCATGACCATCAGCTGGGATCAGCTGATCGCCACAAATTTGTTAAGCTGGACACATTATATTCTAATAACAGTACACTCTGATTCCAGTGGATCAGCATCTGTGGAGTAATCTAAGTCCAAACTTCAATAACAATCACAGGCGTTGTCAATACAACAGCTTTGACTTGTCCGTCCCCCACCAAGTAATTAAATCCAGTAGGGAGACTTCAAGTTTGGATGGATGGTGTCTGGGTGTCCGGGATAGGTACTGGGATCACGGTATGGAAGGAAAATTCAGGTATCTCACGGGGATCACCAGTTTTTATACCCAAGGACCCTACTTGTTATCATTGGAAATCGACTTCAGCCAATGCCATTCTTTGAAAGTGCCCAATTGGTTGCTGTTTATGGGGTTTTGTTTGATAAAATATGCTCATTCAACATTTTCAGTGTGTTGAACAATCATCTGTGTCCTAGGAAAGAGATGGCAGGCAAGACCCAATTTTTCGAGATGGTGTAGCCAGTGAAAGGGACAGGGCAAGCAAGGCAAGAATCCTCTCCCCAGGTGTTGTGGGTTCAAATCCCGGTGCCGGAATAATCCTTTTAAAGGAGGAGACGTGCTGTAGTGGTTAGCGCAGTATCTTATTATGGGAGAGGTCACTGGTTCGAATTTCCTCCCCGACCTTTCTCTAGGTAACTTTTAGACTCTAGCTGCACCCATAGACGAAGAGCCAAAACTGATACCTGACTTGGAATTGCCTGTCGGAGTTTGGACATGTATGATGTGATGGCTGCCTTCACTGGCTGGACGAGGGGCAACTTCCGACTCTAGCACAACAACCTCCCCGCACAAAAAAACCAACCAAGGGTTGTAGCCCAAAGTATTGTCTTGCTTTTCATTGAGTTTCAAAAGTAGCCACTGGGAGGTCAATTAAAGGGTCGGAGGCCAGATTTTTTTTCGTGTTTCTAAACTTTCAAAATAGACTTTGAGGCCCAAATAAAAACAACAACAACATGGATATTCGGACATTTAGGCAAGCGCTGGCACCACCAAACAAACTTGCCTGCCAATGCCAGTGATGCAAAATTGGCGTTTCAAACGGGTTTTAACGAAGCTGACCTTTCCTAAAATGCAATATGAAATAAGGGTCAGCTTCTCAAAAACGTACTTGAAGCCCCAAACTTGCATCACTGACACTGGTACCAACAAACAAACGAACCTGCCAGAGCTTACCTAAACGTCCCCATAACGCCTAACGGTCCCTTGTTATGTGCTACCCTTTGAGACGACATAAATTTTGCCAAGCTATTTGATTAAGCCATGGACAACGGTACACCGGACATATTTGACGCCGCCAAATGTACCCCAATAGTCTATCGGAAAATTTAGAAACTATTGAACTGAACCTCCTGACCAGAAATTAAAATAATCTTAGTCACGCTATCCAAACAACGCAGATTCACTCGCCATAGATATTCAAAATTATAGGGAGGAACATGACAATCTTTTTGTTGTAGCTCAAGGATATTGTATATAGAAGAATTCTCGTCAACCCGTTTTTTCTATGGTTCAAATTCTCACTTTTCCAAGTTGAGGTTCAGCTAAACGATTGATACAACATGGACGAACAAAGAAATTTGACTTGCGGGAATAAAAATTACGACTGAGATGAATTCGTTTAAACTTCCAAAATATATTTGATGTCAGTGGTTGCCAGAAACATCCCATGAAAGATGAGTTAACCACTACTGAACGAAAAAGAGCCACCTATCGTACGATCCTTGAATTCCAATGTTGATAATCTTGAATTATAAACAATTCAATCAGTGAAAACTGGAGCGCATTGGCTGGAAATGATCAGCAGTAGCCTCGTTGAAAGGAAGGAGGGCGAAAACCGATCCAAGGTAAGGCCTAAATCACCGTTTTAGTCCCGATCAAAGCCTACCGAGGTGTCCGACGATAATTGGAAAGACCTCCAGTTAAATTGAGACCTCCATAATTAAGTCCAAAATTGACAAAGATAATGGTAGCCACCTGAGGACAGTCTCATTAGAAGACGTAGGCAATGCATTAACTCCAATCGGAGTTGTTAGTTTTCAACCTTAGCGTCCTCGTCCACATTCCCGACGTTCATGGTCTAGATAGAGAACCGTAGGTCTACGTCGATAAGTTTGTTCAACGGTAGAAAAAAGAAGAAAATGCCGCAACCTCGTCAAAATCGTTCATAATACCGGTATTTAATCGACACAATTGTGATCTTTATTCAGACGAATGAAGTATAAAATACGTTAAGAGCTTGTTTGATAGACAAGAAGCAATCACAGGTACACTCGAGGAAAAACCAGTAATGTGACAATAGGCATTTTTACCAAAATAGCCAAATTTGATATTGGGCCTAAGACCCGGGGGGAGCTCGATATGGCAGAAGAATCAATGAGCGCATCATGACACGGACCGTCGTGTCTCATTTGAATGTCAGCCTTGGTTTGAGCCTCACAGTGGCCTTTGTAGAGCGTGAGATTCACTGTGGAGCCCTCTTTTGAATATGAGATGCAAATGGTCGATCGACTGGAGGTCAGGACCAGATGTTGTTGGGGTTCTCTGACCGGAGTGGGCCGAGTCGTGGTGGCATTCAAGGCATCTACTGTCTCTTCATTGCTCCACGAGCCAATGCATTGAAAATCTGCAATATCAAGGAATACACATGAGCTCCAAACTTGGAAACTGCATTTTGTGCATGCTGTCTTTGAATTTGCTCAAATAGGACATTATTTGGACCCGCCTGTTATTTGGTAGACAGGGCAACAACGCAACATTTGTGCTTTTTCAATTTAGGTGTTCATTAAATGAAACTTTTACGGAGAACATATAATGCACAACACGAATCCAAGCTTTGATATTAGTTGTGCTGGATGCATTCTCTTGAATTCCGAGTGTGCTATAAACAAAGCTCAATGCGTATCTCACCCGCTATTCGAGGCAAGTCTGACAATTCACATGAAAACATCTGAAGGTTACTGGAGAGTGGACATCCACCCTTCATCCAACCTTTACATGGCGAGGAATGACGAAAATGGTCCACACCTGAAAAGAAGGAGGGGAAAATCTCTATGGAACCACGCTTTTGGTTAGGAGAATAACTCAATCTGCCCAATTTGGTTCCATATCCACTTACTTTGGTGAAGTGTCACGGGGATTTGCTGGAATTTCCCTTGAAGTGGACACTCGACACTCACTTGCTCCGCAATCAGGGTATGAAAGGGAGCTTCAGCGTTGAAGTAGAAATTGGAACACGCATCTGAGGCATGGCGAGACATGTTCCCTGCAAGAGATAACGGTCCCTAATCACGGAATGCAAACGCCAGAGTGAGAGTTTGAGGTATAATAGTAATAGTTCAAAATTCTACATTGATTTTATATCAAATTTATCTACTCGAACACGAATTTAAGTTTGAGATAGATTGGCACTTTGGATCAAAAGACACAAGAAATATGTGAACGTGTGCTGATGCTGACTTTCTATCTGTTATCCATACGTCCGTGGGCTTTATCGGAGAATGTTTGAAAGAGTAGGAATGTTTCAAAGAAGCTTTTGGGGTTTTGGGTGATAAATTTCGGACGATCATGGACCCAGCATATCCAACCAGCAATTTCGAATGCTTTGATATTCTCTTTTTTATTGAGGAGTATGGAGATCTTTTGATCTTGGATCGGCAAGCCATAACATAATTCGTGAGTGAAAGCCTTCGGGCACATTTTCAATAATCTCAATGCCGAGAGCACTCGCGGGAATTCGAATTGCATCAAAGCCTTGTGTTGTTCCTCTGATCCTACTCGGATTTTGATTCGATGCAACAGCTCCATGGGTCCAAAGTAAACAGCTATACGTAGTCCAAACCAACGAGCCACGTGAAACACAATTCACCCACATAAATTAAGCCGATTTCAAAACTATGACAATCTCGTTCCGTCTGGCATTGGGTCTAAGAGTCCAATAAATTAATGTTCTGTCGTTTCAGCGCTCGAGAAAAAGCCATAACGCGACTACCAATGAATCATGTTCCCAAAGAAAGGGATCCATTTGCGAGCCAGCTCCCCAAGTTCCGATGATCTTTGTATTTTTGGCGTGCACTACATTGTTATTGAACACCGCAAGTATGAGGAAGGTTGGCAAACATCGGCCAGGTCAGTGAAGGTGAGAAGGACCATCAGCTGTGTTCCAACTTCCCAAAATGGACCTTATCTTAAGCTCATTCGCTCCCTTGGGAGGTCGACTGACAAGGTACCCATTGTTGTTTTTCTCGTGTTATTGAGCAGGTGCAGACTTAATACCGCCAAATCCGGTCAGACCCCATCTTTATATTGATAAAACCAAAGACTATTGGGTAGCAGATAGATCCACAGTGTGGGCCCAAAGAAACGTGAAAGATTTCTTTGTCTCCCAAGCAGAGGATTCAATTTCAGGTGATATACTGTGTTCAAGACGCATTCTTCTCTTCCAATTTTTTCCTTCTTCCGTCTCTTTCGCTCGATTGGTGCTAACACCAAAAGGGCTGCAGGAGGAATACCCCAGAGCAAAAAACAAACTGATCTCCTTCTCCGTGTGGATGGCTGTTGGTGTGTTCCACTGTTCCACTTATTCTGAAGGCCATACTTGAGCCAGAAGACAGAAGACATTTCGTATATATTGTCTTCGTTTTTGCTCATTGTTTTTTCTCGCTGTTGAGTACAGGGTGCGCTTTAGCGTGACCTATCGTCAACGACTTTATGTAGAAGTTGCTCATTATTGAAAACAAATATTTTGAATGATGACATGTGAAATGAATCCTAGCCTAGCTCAAGATTAGAGCAAGATTACTATCGCGACATCCCGAGATGATCCTACGATATTTCTACACCCTGTTCAGACTCGAATCTTGCCACATGCCATCCATGAGGTGTTGCTCTCCGAATATCCATTTGTCTGTCTTTTTTCTCTTTTGCAGGTGAGCCAGAATGGCTGTGTAGTAGCAGGTTTTTTGCAGAGCTCTTCCCACCTTTCCATTTTGATACTATTGAACCTTCTTAAGCCGTACGAACGATATAAATAGCTCAAGAGGTTCTTGCAGAATGTCTCATATAACCTTAGACACACGAATTGATTTCATAGAGGGAGAAGTCCTAAAAATATTTAGAGGCCTAAGTGTGTCTATGCCATTGTGGGACTTGGATGGCTTCTTTGTCCCCAGCAATTTCCATTTAGACACTTTATGAGCTCATTTTCATGAAATGTCTCAGGGAAAAAAGACAATAGAACCAACACGGCAAATGGTCCCACCGGTGAATGTCCTTCCAAAATATTTCCCGACGTAAAGCCAACGATATGGAGTCATTTTTCGATAGCGGATCTGCTGTCCTTTCAAAATAATCATGGTTTCATTAGATTGCAATTTTGGGTCCCTGCATTTCTTTTAAAATTTGTCCAACGTTTTTTTTGACAAGAATTTTGGACCCAGCACAACCTTGTGTGATGAGACTGCATTCTCGTTCTGCACCGGAAAGGCCGTAAAACGCGACTAAATCAACATAAAGTTTCGTTTGATACAAAGAGGGGCAATCTCGCCATACAAACTCATAATGACGCTTTTTCAAGAAAGCGCGGACAATCTTAGTGAGGACGTATTGAACTAGTTTTGACCAGACTCAGTCCCAAATTATAATGTACTTTAAACTGTGCCGTGGATGTAAATCATTGGGCGATTCAGAGGGAAACGTTCACCCACTCAGGGACAGAACCAAGGAATCCCGTTCAAACACAAGGGGGATAGATATTCTATAAATCAACTCACATCTGGCACTCAGGCAGCCAAGTTCCACAAAAATCTAAGCTTTGCCATCTGGAACCTGCACACTAGCCAGGGTTGCTCAATCCAATTTCGATTGGCATCTCTGTATGGATCAATATTTCACAAATCGAAATAATAGGTGAACTCATGCGAAACTGGTGGACAACTTTGCAACTTTCTATGTGAAGAGAAAAAGGGCCATGATCAAGACTTGTTTTAGGTTTAGAGCCAGTGTGTCAGTTCTAAATCCATTCGAGCAAATCTTACTTGGTCTATGTGTTCCAACCTTTAAAGGCCGCTTGGACCTGTGCAAGATCCCTGAGAAAATCCGCATAGAGCGGATAAAAAGTCACATCCTGTCACTTTCCAACCCAAAAAAATGTCCCCCCCATCCCCGTGCCCTTGGTTCTTGAAGCGTGGAACATGGCCTTTGCATGACCAGATTTGCTCGATAGTATTCGCCACGTGACAAGGGATTTGATTGAGACCGTGAAGGTTGCTTCTATGATCAATTCATAATCGCTAAATCTAGTTCCTTTGTCAATGTCTTAGAAAAAGGTCCATAAGTGCCAAATTCAAAGCAGATTGTGAGTTCCATTGTTGATCCAAGGAGCTCTCCCGGTGCGTTCTATGATTGCAGAACACAGCTGGCACTTAAGAGCCTGCAATTACATGAAAAGACCCTTTGGAGACTTTCCCATGTTCCTTGAACCGCCCACCCTTCAGGGACAAAAAGCAAGAGATGCGAGGGTTTGAACTTCAGGAACAACAACAATAGCAGTTGTTGTTGTTGTTGTTGTTTGTTGTAGTGACAACAACAACAACAACAACCACGACCCTCTCATGACACAAAGTTTGCCAATTTGCCACAGACCAACCGACCAATTCCTAGTCATTCCTAACAAACGTCGACATTCATAACGGTGCATCCGAATGCCACATCAATACCAATGAAAGCAACAAGAACTGGCCCTCCTCCTGGGCAAAGACCAGAATAGAATTAGATTTTACTAGAAACCTTTTCAGCGGAAGCAAAGTTGAGCTAAGAGACAAGGTTTTTGTTCGGGACCTTGGTGCTTGGAATGTGAGAAAACTTCCACCCTTCTCTATGATAGCATCTGCTCATATTTTTGAAGCAATGTACCGTAAGAATCAAATTCAACGGGTCACTCAGGCACGATGAATGAAATGTTTTAGAAGAGTGGAAAATAAATGACGACCGAATGCCATGCCAATCCCTAGGTGCGTCAAGCATACTCCTCTAGTCTAAACGATTTCAAAAGTACTAAATCGAAGCAACCTTTTGATGAGGTGAAAACTTATTGTAGCTAACATTGCAAGATTGTGTAAAGCCATTACTCAGCATTGAGTAGGTTTCGACCGACTGCCGACTCGATTGCTTATCAGTTGTTCGAAGATGGCTGTCTGAACTCAATCAAGGCCGTTTTCATTTTGACCGGAGTGGTAGCTGCCAGCCAGTTCTGGCATGTCGCCCAGAATTTTGCTCAAATACTGCATTAAACAAACGACAAACTCTGGACCGCTGAACACGTTAGAACAAAGGCTTTGTCGCATTTCTATCGGAATAGAGAGCTGCGTTTTTCTACACATTATATGTAATCACATAAATGACCCAATTAGTGGTACTTAGAAAACTCAAGCCAGTCTCTTAGCTCAGCTCCGACATGACTGCATTCCCCGGGTTCTCTTTGAGAAGAATAGACGAAAAAGAAGTTGGTGCCAAGGGTGATCCAAAAGTGTGCATTTTCTAAAATACCGACACGCCATCAAACCATCTTTTGTTGTCGACGCCAAAGAAACTCCTCCCTGGTTTAAAAAGAAAAACTGTCGGCAACTTTTCTCATCATGCGATTGGTTTCAAACTTTCGAGGCAAACTAATCTCCTACAACTACGAGTAGCCTCCTGTCTGTCTGAAGCGAAATAGCATCTCAAAATGGGAAGCGAGAGCTTCGCAAATTGACCCACGAAAATTGATATTAATCGCAATCACACTGAGTGCTTGCACTGGCAATGTCTTCCGAAACACCCTGCAAGGCCGTAAAGGAGTTGGCGAATTATTTCTTACTGGGTGCTCCAAGTTATTTTCATGCTTAATTTTTATAAGGAAATAACGCCAAAAAAGGCAGGGAATCGTCATTTTTGTCGCAAGTAAAAACTAAACGTAAGACGTTTACGCAAATTAAATTGCCAAAGCGTAACTGAAAGGCTAATTTTATCCGCTTTACCAACAAACCGCCAACAACAAAGACATAGCTTTTAAGCACAAAACCATGCACACACACACGCACATAGAGAGAATAAATAAAAGTCCACTTTTCACTTTTTCCTGGAGAGGTGAGAACCATCCCTAGTGAAAACATTCGCCAACTCCGTTCAATTTCATATGGGCGCACAAAGTGTGGTAGTATTTGGAGTAGCAGAGAGTCCTTGCTGAGCGATGCATCCTCTCTGGGGTTTCAAAATAGTTTCGCCTTAATTTAAGAAACTTTTCAGTGAACCTGGAACAAAATTTCGGGTCTGAAATGCAATCAAGATGGCCTTCGTTCCATTCAAGCCGAGACTAGGCAGAGTGGGACAGCCGGCCACAAGTCCCCAACTTGTAGCAATGTAATTCGAACAAAAGCCATGACGACAATGCTAGGAAGCCATTCTTAAACTCAAGAAATGCATCTCGGGAAACATCTTCCTTTATCTCGCTCTCATGTTAAATCCAAAGGCACTTTAATGAGAAAGAGACCATGTCAATCTAGGGAAAAAGTAGTTTGGCTTTGTTTTGCTTGGCAGACTATGTTGTTGATACACTTGAGGTGAAGAAGCGACAAAGGTCAAAGGATGGCACAAAAGCAACTGTTATTGGAACGACTTGCAAAATGCTTGCTTGTGATTGAAGTGAATCGTGGTACAAAGTCAAAAGAGGTTATAAAAAGCTCGACGACTTTCACCCACAAGTCTTTCGAACTAACTTTGTGAATTCTCAAAGCTTTCCATTTTTTTAAAGCGCCGTCCAATTTTTGTGCTCCACAAGAAGGTGCCATGAGTCTCTGCTCCAATATGAAAATACGTCTATAGGACTCTCCAAGGACTTGGAATCGAATTCATGTACCTACTATTATATGGAGCCATTTTTCGACTGTGCAATGAGCTGGTTGTGCGTAGCCATCTGGTTTTTCTGCTGAATAACTTGGAAAGAAACTTTACATTGGAATTGTCTGAACCGTCGCTTTTGTTCGCAAATCACATAGCCACGTTAGAAGTAGTTTTCTCTCCACCAAAGAAAGGATGTGTATGCCACTTCAGTATAAAATGAAAACGGCAAGGACATGTTTGAAGGTTAAGTTGTCAAAATGCAAACAAACGTGAGGCAGGAAATACCTCGGAGAAAGGCGACAAAACGATGATGACGGTGTGACAACGATGCCACGGCTCTTTATTTTTGTGCCTTAGGAACGAGACACCTCGCATGAATTCTTAACCAGGTCTCTCCAGCAAGTTCCTCACGGCCCAAGAAGCACTCAAAAGCCTTCTGGTCCCATTTTGTCAACAATTGTGTCGCAATTGAGCACTAAAGGAGAAGACGACGGTATGTGGACTAAACAGCTGGGGGCGTATACGTATGGACCTTCATTATCATTGCAATACAAAAGAAAGCCTCACTGATGGCGCCTATCTCTTTTATGGTACGCTTTATGTTTGTGAGAGGTATAGACTTTCTAATTGGCTTAATGCCTTACACCAAAGAACGGATGCCAAAGAGTTGAAAGAATGAAGACCCATAGTTGGGAGTTGGGGCAAAGAAAGGAACGTACAAAATAGCCGTCGAAAGATTTCTCTTTGTCCAGAATGCAATAGGACTTTTAAAGATTTTGAATTAGCCTGTAGGTAGCTATAAGATGACCCTCCTCCAATTTGGAAATGTGAGTTACTCTTTGCCGCATATGGAACCCAAAATGGTGACTAGAACGTAATACTGTCATATCTGACTTGATATTGCCCACAAACTACTCCTTAGTCAGGGCACACAAATCTGCACCACGCCATTTTAGACCAGGGTCCAGTTTTTTTTTTAACATTAGTTAATTGTCGGCACATTATGCAGCTTTTGTCAAGACTCCCCAACGGCAAACTTTGTCATTCATCAAGCACTTATTCGGGAGCAGGCTTCAACTGGCACGAAACAATTTTTGAGCCCGGTGCTTGGCTCAGAATCTGACAAGAACTTGAAATCTATGGACAGTTTCCGAGGAAGCTTTGGTTCTACTGTTGGCCTAATGCTAATGAGACACACTTGCCATTCGTTTTGTAGTTTCATTTCACAAATCGGTTTTTAAGACAAATGGGGACGTGGTCAAATCATACTCAAGTCTCACTCGGGTCGTAATTAAATTTCATATTCCATTAACTTAAGTGCAGAAATGGCTGTCCGAAAATGACGGACTGTCTGGGAAGGGCGTTATTGCTCAAGTCGTGCAAAAAGCATTCCGTCAAACGGGAGAGCTACGATTTTCAAAATGAGAACCACGCTTGTTGTCGGAAGAGATGCAGAACTTCTGGAAGATCCAAATCTACATTTGAACACTGTCGAGATGCCACGACCTCAAATGGAACAATGGCTCAAAGGTGGTTGGAAACAAACCTGTCTTGGACATGATTCATGAGTTTGGCACAAGTGAACAAGAATCAAGATTCACCGGCCAACACTTTTCATTGTTACTTCTTCAACCATGTGTCACGATGTAGTGATCTCAAGGTTTACTTTTGTTTCCATTCCCTGAATGTGCAAGGGCAATGGCTACGAAACTGGGGGCATATATATACAGTATTACTACATTGAGATCGCTCATGAGTCAGAAAATGTGTAATATGGTATCCAACTCCCTGGGTCAACCAACTCCTTTGATGTGTGACAAATTAGTCCCAATGAAATGACCCCATTATTATTCTGTTCTAAGGTCGACATTTTCCTGAAATCGTACTTTGGTACAGGTAATTGGAAAAAGCAACCTTTCACGCTTTCAATGATAGTAACCAAGAACTGTGGACGGGGAACGAAAAATTTACAAGTAAGACCCTCGCAATGAATTACTCCATTTTGAGAGGTCTGCAGTTCCCTCGGGCGCTTGATTCGTTTCTTTCCCACCGCAGCAAAGCTTAAAGTGCCAAAGCGAGGCAGTGATTGAGCCCATAGCAAAATGGTTTGGAACAACTCATATCTTATTTAAAAGTTTTTCCTCTCTTTCTCTCCTTCTCGTTTCCAGGCCTTTTTTTCACATGTACGAGATTTTCGCAATCCGTAGTATGACAAAAAGACGAAGCTTCAGACATTACGACGGTTGCACTTCGTATGAAAACAAGCCTCAGTTTGGAGTATTTTCAACATTCACTAATACACGTTCTGCTAATGTTAATGCTTTCCGTAAATCATTATTGATACGCCAAGCCGTGCGATGGTTTGAGAACGGTCAAATGCCTCTCAGCAAGGTCCCTGGCCTGGTCGATACATGCAGTAATGGTTCTTTGACATGAATTAATGGTCGAATGTCAACAATTCGAGAAGACCCGAACCCGCCGAATTTCCATTACAAGATGTCCCATAAAGCCGCCGAAGAAAAAGGAACCGTCCATAGGCTGCACAATCCAAGACTTGGCCGCATTAGTTCCAACAAATTTACTGCAAAAGATCCGCCTCCTCTGATATTTACGACTATGTTCGTTCTCGTCCCATCACAAATTGGAACCCAACAAACCAGAGCTCTGACCTCCTAAAGCTCTACGGTCCAAATCTACCCATGGCCTTTGGAAAACCACATGTGATTGAACTTTTCTGCAAGTACGTTAAGTGCGAGTGAATGGATTTTGAATGGAGAAGTGGTTATGCACAATCAATTGCCATATGAAGGAGACAATGAAAGCAATGTCTTATCGTTTGACTTATTTTCAAAAACATATTCGAAGAACTTGATAATTGACTTGAAGGGAGGATTTGAAAACTTGGCGAGAGTTCTGAAGGAATAACAGTCTGAAGTCCATAAGTAGGGTGATGGCTGTTCCTTTAGAAAGATATTCCATATCAGAATTTTCTTTTGAGTGCTGAATATTAATATTACAAAAGCTCATTAGTACACTCTAAAATAATTTTTGACCTGCCATTCATTGGTTCAAAGAAGATTATGCTTTGTGGTAAACCTCTATTAACTTGCACTTCTTTCTTAACGAAATGAAACCTAAATAAGATTGGAACTTCGAGTAAAAGGGAAAAAGTTCAAAAAGGGACTGCGTCCAATTGAGTCGGGGCACCAGGGCTTTTCCAAGTTTCGAACCTCAATTAGTGAACAATACCTTCAAGGCACTAGCACTGCATTATTAGTATTTTCTTTGCTTTTGCGGTTGCCTTTAGTCCACCTGGTTCATTGTCTCGTTCCATCTCTCCGTTATGGGGGCAGGTAGCCGAGCTCCATGACGGACCAAGTTTTTGAAAGTTTTTCTCCGGCCTTATTTTTTTGCAGACGCTCCTCGAATAATTGAGTTTTGCGGCCATGGAACAATTCTTTTTTGGACTTGAAGCATTTGGAGCAGGTCTCTTTTTTTTGACCCTCTTTTGCTTCTAGTAGAAGGACAAACAAAAAAACTTGAAGGCCAGTTTCCAAACTTGACTAAGGAGACAGAGAGAGTGAGAGAGATAGAAAATCTCATTGGAACCTTTCTGGGAACACAGCCAAATCAATTTCTCGTCAATGGAACATAAACTTCAGTGCCAAAAGAATCCTACCAATCTGTTTATCCATCTGACCTCTCAGATCGAGTCTGTGGACCAATCCCTCAAGAGCACAACTATCCAGTGACTGGGTCAAGCAATCCGTGCCTTGTGTGAGAATTTCCATCAAAGTTGATTCAGGTGGAGATAAGTTGAGGAGGAAGTAGAGGCCATCCTTTGGAACTCGTTCCCTTTCGTTCCATTTGATATACGAGCTCTTTGGAATCGCTCTTAAGAAGGGCCGGAAAGAAAGAAAAATGGAAATTTTATGAGAAATGTATCTCCGATGCTGAAAGAAATTCCCTTTTCCTTTTCTTCTCTCCATTCACTTGGAAGGCAGAGGATGATTGTTTCTTTTGCACTTGAATGATCATAAATCACTGAAGTTTGAGTTGCACTCGTTTCGACGAGCAGGCAGGCTAAGCACTAGAAGTCGAATGTGGATTTCGGGTCCATTATTCTGACGAGAGTAAGTAAGCAGTAATCATCTTATAGTATTCCAATGGCATTTCACGTTCATGGGCAGTGCTTGGAAGTTAAAAGCGAGTCTTTCTCCTTCACTTCTCGTTGATAGAGGAGAACACATATACATCGATGGAATTTCGAATGCCTCGATTTATTCAGGCTCAACCGACAAGGCTTTTCGGAACTGCTCTTTCCACAACTTTTAAGAGTGAAACATGAAACACAATCCAAGTTCGTGGGTGAACTCACCAGGTTGTTCTGATCCAGCCATACTGTATTTAGGTACTTTCTCTCCAGATTCGTTTCATTTGCCCCTCCTGTCATTTGAAGCATCAGGTTTCCGTTGTTCCAGGAGCAATTGACAATCTTTTCCAAGTGTCGATGACAACTGACTCAAATAATGAAACGAGAGCGAGGTGGGGAAAAAGTGGAACAACAAGATGGGGGACCCACGCTCATCCTATGACATGACATCGAGACATTTTTGCAATGGTTCTCTCTACATTCGTGTACAAATTCAAGATGAGAAAACTCTCGCTTCTCGGAGATTGTTATTCATTGTACACTTGTGCAGACAGACAGACATCTTCTCCCGAAAACGACGGAGAAGGAAGGACCATGAATGTCAGGTTGATGTGAATCCTTGTTTGCGAGCTAGCGGCTGCCCGTGTTCCACAACCCAAATCCAGGGTGTTATCTCTTTCGTATCTCAAATCGACAGCTTTTCACTTTCAATCAAGGGGAAAACCTGAAGGAGAGGGGGGGGGGGGGGAGAGGACGCGAAGAAGATCGAAAATATACTCTTTTCCTCTTCTCCTATTTTCAGCGGGTGCTTTCTCGTCCAATCAGCACATACTGAGAGCCTTTGGTGAGGATTGAAAAGAAATCTAAAATGGCGTCTGGAGGCAATTTTCAGGTCTTTGCCACCATCGCCCTCGGTGGGCGTTCCAAAGTTCCGATTCGTCTTTGTTTGAGTCTAGCAAGAAACCGCTCTCAGCCCC
>NC_081443.1:541555-543173 GCF_007210705.1 Tigriopus californicus
CCCTCCCCCCCCCTCAAACAGACCTTTTGAAATCGCCCTACATGAGGGCGGGATCCCTCATTATGTCTAACCTCATTCATCTGCAAGAGATTGATATCCAGCTGTCAGCACGCCTAAGGAGGGATCCTCTATTACAAGTGAATCTCTCACAATCTATTCTACTTCAACAGACAAGGGAGAGCCCACCTTTTGGTGGCACACAAGCGGCGCAAGTAAACTGCCAGAAAATTGGGAAGGTTGTATAAATTCAAATTTTGACCTCCACTCGCGCCGCTGGAAACCATTGCTAAATGGCTGATCGAGTGCTGAGTCATCTATTTGTTTGGTCTCTTTTACTGCTACTACCACTGCTATTCTGCTGGAGATGGAAAAAACACATTTTCTTCAGATTCGAGATCTTTGGCCAACTCACCCATTTGGAAGAAAATCACATTGGAATGCTTGCGCTCAAGGTGTAGACAAGTGAAGCCCATTGAACTAAAAGTACAAAAACAACAGCATTAGCACAAGCACTCAAGACCTCTAGAGCCTTTTGGGTTGATCAGTTCGTCCTCTTTGAAGATAAACGAAGAACTGCACGATCCCAATGTTAGGTTTAGGTCAAACGTGCTAAAAGGCTCTTGGCCAAATTGACATTCCTGCCCAGAGAACGTTGGTGGTGACAAATATAATTTACTGACGCTCTTTGTTCCCTCTTCTCACAGTGGCAGAAGTGAAGGTGATTTAGTAAGGTCGTAAATGTAAGTTTGCCCACAAATCCTTACCATCCCATCTTATGCCTTAATATCACAGCCATCTGATTGTCTTGTCCCGGGAACGACGGTGGGCCTCTTGGTCTTGGGTCCTGCCCTCCTTTGGAAGCACCGCTCACACCCAAGCCTGACTCTGCGTTGGTCCTGAGGGTCGGAAGGTCCAAACTGAATATATCATGACATTGCATTTCCCCTTCCTGGCCATCCAAGAAGATTCTCATCCTCCGAGAATTGCCATCGAGGAATTCGAGTCGCATTCGATGATCCAATGACTTCCAGGATCGATGAACGGTCATCCAAGAAGGAAGGCCGCATTCCTCAAATTCAGTCAAAACTGCAAGATAGAGAACCAATCAGGTTTCATACACAGAAGGCTCACGGCATACCACAATGCAAGGTCGCCAGATAGAGTGTGCCCCACGACATTTGAACACTACATATTTCTTCTTTTCAGATGTATGACGATTCGTCCAAAGTTTCGCAGATTTCAAATGCTTTTGAACATATGATGACGACTTTTAAGATGTCACCGACGACCTCAGAGAGCCAAAGAGGTCTTTCTGTCACTATCATTAAGGAAAATCGATATTCTTAATTCAGAAAAGGACCTGGTCGGAATTTTTGCCGGCAGGGCAAATTCTGGAATGTGTTCAAATCTGATAATAGAATTTCCCTAAGGGCAAAAACCGAAAGGTTTCATGGCTTAGGAATGCATGGAATGACCTCTTTCCCTCGTGTTCACTGAGTAATGAGAAATCGTTGCCTTGCTTTCTTCTATCTATGTATACCGACCACCCAACCTTATCCACATACTATAGCATTGCACTGACCTGAATTCCAATTTCCAGATATTAGTTTTTTTTGTT
>NC_081443.1:543209-569456 GCF_007210705.1 Tigriopus californicus
AGTTTGATAGGCTTTAAGCCGTAGACTAATCTTTCATATTTGAGGCTTTTATTTTCGTTCTAGGATTTCACTCTGGGTAGTTTTTTCAAAGAGCCAATCTCGTGCCGACCTTTGATGTGCATCGTAAAACCAACCACCGTGACCTTGTTAGGGAACGTCAAATTAGCTGGCCTTAAAGTGACATTTCAAATGGAGCTTGAGGGGAAACTAAAATCTAAAGGCCTAACTAAACCCTAGTAAAAGATTGTCTTACAGTTGCTTAGCTCCCCAAAATCCTCAAGTTTGATTTTTTATGACGATTAGACGCTGTGCTTTAAACTGCTTAAATCCATGGCGATATTTTTGTGATATTTTGGAATTTGATGCTCTTCTTGTTGGAAAAAATACCTCAACTACTTGCCCATGTTTTATTTGGAAATGACTCCATTCCTATTTTCTACAACAAAGAGACGATTCATTCATCAAATTTAGTCCATCTTAGGTATCATGGCTTACGACAGGGTGACGTCATCTTTTTGCATCGCAGAATTTTGAAGCATTTAACATTGACACACATATTTCCTCGAATCTGTAAAACCATACATGACTTCCTTCAGAATGATTGCAATCATTGGAACCGACCTTAATGACCCTACGTTGAAATGCTGACCCCGGTTATTCTTTGGGGAAACGAAAATAGATGTGTGTGGTGTTTTTTATTCTTGTCACTTCTTTGTTGAGAGTTTTTGTTCGCATAATGCGTGCTTAAGAACACTCCAGCTATTATGGAAATTAATTTGCTTTGGTAAAGTGGACACAACTAATGCTTTGTTATCAAGCTGAATATGCGTTCGCCCTCATGGAGTACTGTCTAAATGGAAATGCAAGAAAGACAAAGGTGAATAAAGTCGCCAACGATGTTGGATCAAATTTTCAAGCGAAGATGCTTTTAACGAGAGTCACCTTACCTTTGAGCACTAATCAGTTAACCAATAGGAAATCTCTATTCCAATTTTGCACCCTTCCCAATCAATTTTATCTGTACACAAATCTAGATATTGTGATGGAACTCATGCATGGGATTGTCACGTCAATCTTACCTGGCGTCATTTCGTAAGTTCGCGCTCCTTCCTCCACACTCCACAGGCCCATACAGGAGCTTTTGAAGGATTGTGCCATTTTGACCACCACTTCCTGGTTCTCAAATCTTCTTTCGTGTCGAAAGCAATGGTAGTTATTCATCTCTCGAGAGCTCGAGTGTCTCCGCCGAGATCGCCATTGGCCAACGAGGAAACGCGAGGAGCCTTCACTCCATGTGGCCAAGCAACTCAGTTCATGATCTGAAACATGAGCCTTTGATTGTCTACTCAAGGACACGAACAACGAGAACTCTCAGGATGTTGGATCACGGACAATGTCCGTATGCAAAGTGGTGGCTGGCCAGTGTGATCCAAATGGTTCTCCGTTCGTGTCAAGGTGCTTAAGGAACCAATATTTAAGACCCACCGGGTCCATTCAATTGGGTCTAATATCATGTCCAACCGTTCCAATTCGTGTCAATAGCAGTTTGTTCCCTTAAAGACCAAAAGGAGGCCATGGAACAACATTGTGTCCCTTGCAAGTCAGTCGTAAAAGAAGCCCGGTAACGGTTTTCAAGCGATTTTATATAGTGCAAGCTGGATGCGATCTGTTGTAATGCTTATGTGGTATAAGTCAAAATAATAAAACATTGTAGGCGAAAGCGTGGTCGGACATGGAACATATGACTTAGAGTATGGAATTGGGATCAGCGACATGGTTCTTTCTCGCTTAGTTCTAATCGGCCCCCATCTCTACAGGACGTAGTACGTACATGTCCACTTAAAATTGTAAGTGCGATTGTTCTATGAGAGAACCATACGCGGGATTCGCTGCCTCGGGAAATCAGTTGTAAAGGCCCTAAACGTTTTAATGGAGCTTTGGTTCCACAGAGACGAGAATGAATTACCAAAATGTACGTAAGTGGTCCTTGCTCACTCGCACCATTTCCTTTCTATGGGATCATTTTATTCTTCCTTCACTGTTTTTTGACTTGTGACACTTATTCGGGCTATTCAATACAAAAAAGCATGAGTAATGGGATACCTAAATCTTTTTGGAAACATTCCTCCACTTTACTGCAGATGTTCTATATATTTTCGTCGAAACGAGAGGAACTGATTCATAGCCTTCTTTGCCACTTCAAACTACAACGAAGACACTCAAACCGAGCTAGCGGGGATGTAAAGTTATCTCAGGTTCCTCCATTGATCACGATCAGCAATGACACATGCTTACACATGAGAACCTGAGACACTGGAATGAATCTGGTCATTTTGGATTAATTCTATCAAGACAAAAACCTCAGTTTACCAATCGAATAGCCTTCAAACCCAAGTCTTCCACGAGCTGACGCCTTTTCTACAGTAGTTTGTTTTCAGCCTCCTACTTTTTGCCACCGAGTAACCACGGAGGTAGAAGAGTGTTTTTCCCTCTTTTCCTTCAGTGTGCCAAGATAGAAAATCTTAGTCAGAAATCTGAAAGTTCCTTTGCACGGCAAGTCATGATCTCGTTGATAGAGTCAGAACTTGGCTCAAACTAAAGTCAAGGAGTTGGTTTGATAGCGCTCTAGAGGTAAGAAAACGATCTGACGACAATAGGCGCCAAAAATCCGGAGCCAAATAAATGATCCAATAAGTCGAGAAATCCCTGTCCGTTTGAAGAGAAGAATAGAGAAATCCAAGGTAGAATGGATGATATCTTCAGTTGGCCCATTGGACCCATTGTCAAAGCTCTTTTGCCAACGCATTTATCATGGCACGATGTGAGTGAGGTAAAATGTTGACTAAAAAAGTTGTCGTTTTATAATTTGTCATTTTGACACGTGGTGGAACTTGGAACAAGCCATACTTGGCAAGTTACATATCCAAAAACTTTGCTTCGATACTAATGAAGACTTGAGCTAAACACAAACCTATCCAATAAAGTGATCCATTCTAACCCTCTGTGTCTGAGGATAAGGGCACCCTCTTGTATATAGAGGATTTTTCATAATTGCAGCATCTTCTAATATATAAATCTATCATTCATGAATAGATCTATCAAATTTCATCTGTTTTCCGACAAATACTTTTGAACATATTACTGAAATTATTGCATCATGTCCAAGCCTTCCGTAGCCACTTTTTTGGCATGAAATAACATCAGTAACGTAGACGTTCTTCATTTTGTCACCGTTCTTTGATAAATGTGTGACAGTCATCCAATATCTTACTCTTGAGGAGTTTGAGGGGTCAACACCCCTTGATTTCTGGGCCTGGTCAGCCCAGGAAGAAGCAATCAATGCCAGAATTAATGTAATTTGAAAGCCCTCAAGCACTATATCCTTAATTTCTGGCACTCAGTTCTCAATGAATGGAGAGAAACGTAAGAAAGTCTGCATCACTCTTTACACAACATCTGACAAAAAGTGGTTGCAAAAGGTTGTATTCGTAGGGCGTATGTAGGCGTTGATCCAGTAGCAGGATTTAAGTCAGACTTGGACAAGTTTTTGACTAAAAATCCCGATCAACCGTATATTCAAGGGTTAGCCAGATCCGCCAACTCTATTTCGTTGGTGGATCAGATTTTATTTGACTACCTATAAAGTGAAATAAGAGTTACATTTTTCCAACATGAATTTAGAAATTTATTCCAAGTAGCAGAAAGAAGGTCTATAAAATGGGTGTAGAAGTTATGCTTGCCCAATGATCGTTTTGACATTCGAATAGCATCTTCATGCAATGGCATGATTCAGGAAAAGGTTGGGAAAAGCCCTTTGTTCCAATCCTCTTGGTCTTGCCAAAGGGCTTTAGAAATGGAAAACCACCATCAGGTTAGTAATGTGCTGAATACTAATTACTTCGGAGAGGCTCTTCGCCCCCAACCAAACCACATTGGAACATCAGTGGAACAGTCGTTGGCGGAATCTTTGACAAAAACTTAAATTATTCCATTTTCCCTCTTTCTTTTCCTTAGAGGCACACAACCTAACTTGATGGTGGATCAAGCTCAAAAGATGGAGGGTTTAAACACGAGCTGAATATGAAACCAGTTTCGCCGCCTTCAATGTTTTCGAGCACACAAAGACAACGACGAACGCCACGACTCGACTTGTATTTCTAAATCATGTATTAGTGAGAATTGTCCCCTTCAATCCTGCGTTTATGAGGTGGTAAGGATCTTTCCTTGTGCACTTGCTGTCTCGCCCTTGGGAGCCTTTTCCAAACCAGGGAAACAACAAGAGGGATCCAAAAGTGTTCCAGTTGCAAGTTTCCTAAATGTACCACAGACAGTCTTTTATGAATCTGACACCCGAGCTTGAAAAAGGAACTTTATGAACATGTTCTAGCTTCCAACTTCTTGGCCCCCCATGTGATTACTTTTATCCGAACCTCAATGGTCCATTATGTTCCCTTGACAATTTCGGGTGTCTAGTACAAATTGGAACGATTTCCACCACACAGTCTCGGACCGAGGGATGTCTTTTTCCGATTACGTAACAGAAACCTACTTGACGAATTCAAAACTGTGCACCAGTATGTCCCATGATCACGGCGTAATATTGCTCGTTTGATGTGCAAGCACGAAAAAGCCTTGTATGGCCACTTATGCTGTGTTTCTACACTCTTTTCTTACTTCACCTGCACTCTCAGATCCAAGAACATCTGGACAAGCCTGGAATTGGAACACCAATCTCGTTGGATCGGTGCATTGCTCCAAGTGGGAACTGGGTCGGCCACAAATGTCTTTGCCCCCGCGGGTGGAATAGCTGAAGGTGTGTGTCCCATCGAAAGGACAAGCAGTCGGCTTGAGGTTCGGCCCCATTCGAAACATATAGAAGAGGGCTGAATCAGCCATGATGCTGGAACAGAGCGTAGAAACCGCAAAAGTAGTTTCCGCAAACATCGGGTTCCATGGTTCGCAATAGCCTGGCAAGGAAAAAATACACGGAGAAATGAGGGTCTCTTTATTCATAATTGTTATGGCTTATGTAGAAGAGGCTCAGAATCTAAATGTAAAGCGGTTCTACATGCCAGTTTCAGTAAATGGAACAGGCGGGCGGCCAACAGACCCTTACTTCTCCCTTTGGGAACCAAATCATGCAATTTTTATGCCCAATTTCCCGCTAGCACATTAACCTGCCATATCATTCAGTCAGGTTCCAAGCCTTTCTATACCCATGAACTTAGGAGCGTACTTCTACGTTCTTGGTAATAATCGGTAAAATTGCTCCATTTAAAGCGGAACGTGGGCGGAGGGTCTAGTTTGGAAACCATATGATTCTTCTAGTACAAAACCCCCGAAAAAGACGCCAGTCATTGGGAGGTGATGTGCCAGACCAGTTTTTGCATGAGGCGTTTCCCAATTTTTCTCGACCGAACATGAGCCTTTATCGGGTTTGCTTGCTTTGCTCCCACTCTCGTTCTCTTAGGCCAAAGCAATCATCAAAGGCGAGAATGCCAAGGAAAAAAGTAATCATGATTGCACAATTTCTTTGAAAAAAGTCCTTGAAGTGCTTCTCCTCCTTGCCACCAATGGAGCCAGCTGCTGACAAAGCTAGTTAAGGCACACAGAAAGAGTTCTAGGCTCACTCAACGGGTATTGGATGAATTTGCATGGGGAACGAAAATCCACCCATTCCTCACCAAAACCAACGACTCAAAGCCCGGCTATTAAAGAGGAGAAAAAGCCCATATATTGGCCCGTCTCTTTTGGCAAGACGGATCACTCCTGAAACCGAATTATCTCTTCCAAATTACGAATGAAATGCTCCAACCCAAGTGAATTGATACTCAGCATCAACGTGCCATGGCCTCTATTTCCCAAATGGTGCATTTTCTTGGCAAATATCGTGTGTTTCAATTTACTTACTTTCTTTATATTGCAATGCATTTTGGTGTTTCTCAATGATGAGCATGCACTTCAAGCAAAACCGAACTTGCTCTTCCTCAGCGTGAAAATTGTTGTCAAGTCTGAAACATTAAAAAATGCGCATTTTACTACACTTTTGATTACCGTAATAAACGAGCCGATGAAGTTTGGACCATTGCGGTTCATCTCCAAGAGGAAGCAAATTAATGCACTCTATGCAATCATTGCCAAAGAGACGTTATATTTGTGAAGGCAGCCCCTTTATTCGGCTGTCAAGGCCTCCAAGGACGTCCAAGAAATGTTTGCATCTCAAACTCACTCTTGGAAGAGGGACCAGTAGGCCATGCCCACATTGCAAAGATATCTCCTTGCTTTTTTTCTCTCCCGTTTGGTACATATCATGAATGAACGTAGTTACACTCGACAGGGTGCTGCATTTTGGATCTCCCTTGTGGTATAAGATATGGTTGGAGAAAGGTTACCAAGAAACACAGAGTTAACATTATAAAACTACTCCCTACATTGGCACATAGGGCAAGTTTGTCTCAAGAAAAAGACTTTGGTGAAGAAGGGTGGATTTCAAATTTACTCTTATGTACTTGTCATCTCGATAGATATTTGCCCACTTCATGCTCTATCCAATTCCAGGTTCAAGGTTTTAGTCACTGTGCCGGATATTTCAGAGGGAAGCAGGCACACTTCGAGTTTTATTTCGAATGCTGCCAATGGCTCCCAGAAAGTAGGCAGATAAAAATAAATTGAATGAGTATAAAATCCCTGGAAATGGCAGTATAAACAAGAATGGTGAACGAAGCTGGGACCGAATTATACGCTCATTCCATTTCATACGAAGTGCCAACACTGGAACCCTACTTTGAAAATTCTAGGTATTCCAGTAATTCTAACTCCCACAAAACAGTCTTGAATTCATTAGAGCAAACCAACTTCAGAGAAATAAGTGGTTATAAATTGTAGTGTCTGAATTGTCAGTTACCTGTGCCTAGAGCTCCATGTCCCTTGAACTGTCCCTGTGCCCATATGCTATGTTAGGGATCATCGCGCTTGGCGGCAGGGTGGTTTTATTTCTTTTCTCTTTCTTTCATTCTTCCCAACTATTCGTGTTTTTTTTTTTCTTTCATGTCTATATTCTTTTTTACACATTGTGTTTTCGAGTGGCAGAAACAATAAACAATAAAATGGGAGTGTGTAGACAAATCAGCCTGTGTGAAAATGTTCGCTTCACTCTACGAAGACCTATAAACGGCAATGCGCGATCAATCTTCCTCACCAATCAAAGCAACTATCGATTTGACACCTTTGTTGTCAGGTATCAGAAGCTAGGAAGTGGCTGGTGAGCAATGGATAACTGGACCCAACAGACAACTCAACTCAACTTAGTGAACAAGTCAACCCAGGAAGAACTAAACACAAGATATTGACCAAAAAACTCTTAACTTAAGGATCAAAACTGAAACTTGGTGAGTTAACATTCAATTTGCTTGCAAAGGTGGTAACATTAGAAAAGCATTGAACTTAAAAGCAAAGCAATTCAAGTTTTAAAAGAATGTTTTTTGATTGCGACACCTTGATTGAAGTAAATACAAGTAGTCTTGAAAAGTCTTGAGTAGTTAATAGTGCAATGGTCTAGATTTTTTACAAGTTTTTACATGGTGATCAATTTTGCTCCATAAATATGAAGTACTTGTGAGCCAATATATAGTGCTTAATTTCTTTTGTCGCTTGGGGTGAGTTGTCCCTTGGAGTGAGTTGTCCTGGGTTTGGTTGTGCGATTTTTGTAACCATTGATGTTATTTGCTTGAAACAATGCATGTAGATATACTAAAAATGGCTTCTGACATGTCTTGTAGTACAATTACTGAGAAATACCAATTAAGTGTTCTTGATAAAGCTAGAATAGTTCTAAACCCAATCTATCAATACTTTTTTTTGGCAAAGATGTTGTTTGAAAGACATTGTTTCAAGAACATCTTGGTCTAATTTCAAATAATTTGGGGCACTTGTTATGAACCTAGGGTTCTCACTCTGGGAATGACCCTCAACCCCAAAGTAACTATATTGTAGCTTCCAGGTACATGTTGTGCTCTCAATTCATTTGAATGCTTGCTAATGATGGAATGATATTTTTTCACAAACATCTTTTTCATTCGACTCTTATATGTAGATGATTTGTTAAAAACAAATTAATCGGAGTCCAAATTTGAAATTGGACTGGACTCTGTGCAACTTGAATAATGTCTGCCTTTTATGTAAACTTCTTAACAAGTACCAATACCTGCTGTTTCTTTGTTAAGTGGGTGGATTAAAACAAAATTATCGATTGTCCAACCCAGATTTTCAAAATAAGTTAAAATTTATGTACATTTACCTTTATTGCCTATTTCATACATTTATGTTGTTATTTGTCAGTTTAAGTTACTCATCCATTAATAAATTGATTCTTGTCTATGAACCGCGTTCTATTTCAAAAAGCTCAATATTTAAAAGATACTCAAATGTACTATGTAGCATGGGTAATCTTGTTACACTTGATTGACTGTCTTAATACAATACAATGGCCTAACTTGGCGGGCAAAGGAAAACCAGGTCGGTTCCTCTTTCAAGAGTTCATGACCTAACCTAACCTAACTTGACCTGACCTATTGTAGACTAATGGCTCGCAATATCTGTTGCAAAGGCCCTATGCTATGCTTGAATGCAAGGGTCCCTAGAAGTGTTCAGACGAGTCCGGCAAAAGTCGAATATTACTTTGAATATATTCAATTTAAAAAGGAATTTTACCTTTTTAGATGCATATTCGACATTTTTAAAACGGTTCATAGTAAGCGCTTGAGCGTCCTGCCAGTGGCGGTCTTCTTGAATGAGAGGCTCAGTTCTACGTTACGTATTTCAAGTCTCGTTCAATATGACTACAATTCATTGTGTAAGTCTTGTTCAAAGAGATTTACACTTCACTCATTGCTGTTAAGAGCCTTGTCCAATAGTCGAGATTGGCTTCTTACCATTCACATAATATTGAAATTGTATGCAATCTATGTCGAAAGTGGCGCGAGCATTTTTACACAAAGTTGATTTTTCCACAAACTATCATTTTCTAGCTACACACCAAAATAGCGTAATTTTTGAGGTCGCAACAATGATCCACATTCTGGATTTGCACTCACTTGAGCTTGCCTGAGTTTTGAAAGTGATAATTGGCCCGCGTGCACTTCTTTAGATGATATGGAAACCCGCTTTGGTGCAATTTTTATTTTTTCGCTAAACGAGACCGTATTTTCTTCAGGAGGCGAGGCGATAGGTACAACGTTTTTTACTGAATCCCAGTTTTGGGAAACTTCTGAAAAAATCAATGGAGCCTAAGTTGTTTGTTTGATCATCACAAAATTTGCTTTGCTTAGGTAAACATCGAACCAGCTCTCGATACAAGCAAAAGAAAAGTGAATGGAGATTAGTAGGGCACCGTAACTTTTCACCATTTTCCTCTGCTACGACTTGCTTGCACATTATGTAAATATGCATGGAAAAGTCGCCAACCTTTGCATTAGGGTGAATATGATTTCCGATCAGTATTCTGCGGAACTTGAGCATCTTATTATAGCGAAGCGGTGTAAAAATGTCACAAGTGAGAGTCCTTGACTTCTGGTGTAAGGATGGAAAAAAGTTTCTTCCCAGTCCCGAATCCGGACGTTCCATATGCCATTCCAGGGACCAGGGAACAAGAAAGTTTTCTTCCTAATACTTGAAACTGATCCCCAGTTTCTGAAGTGACGGAAGTGAACCCTCTTTATAAGCCACTTTCGGAAGCTTTATCCATCCACTTTATGTATTCGTATTCCATAGCTCTTGATTATTCGCACTGCTCATTTCCGTCCATTTTTAGGTACAAAGGCTTCCCGAGGGAACTGACAAGAAATGCCCTTTCCCGCCCCTTCTCATTTTCCTTTCGTCCTACGGTTTTGTTCACCGGACTGTTGCTTAATCTTGCAAGGTCTCTTGAGAGTGAGATAGGCTATCCAATCATATTTATACGCGTGTATGCAGTTCTATAAACAAGGCTCAATTCTTTCATTACATATTGTTTGACTTGGAACTACAACGGGAACATGGAACAATTAGAGCGATTATTAGAGGATTACGATATAATCATGACTTGCCCGGGATCGGCTTGGTCTTTCCATGGCCTTGGAGACCAAGTCACGACATATTGTCATTTGGTCTTTTGAACACATGCACACACGAGAGAACAAAAACCATTGGAACGGCGAGAACAATTTATCAGCCTATCACATGAACTCATTAGTAAAGCATTTGACAGTGAACAGCCGCAATTCCTGGTTTTTCAACACCACTCTTTTACATTAGTTTTACGACGAATCATTTTGATGGATATTTTGAGTCCAATTATTTTCTTTGCGAACTAAGAATTAGGTGTGCTTCAATCTCCCTTTCTTCCCCTCTTTGTCGTTTCTGTCTGAAGGGAAGTTTTCTCCTAGGGAAGGGGCTTACCAAGTCTGACAAGGATCAAGTGTGTTTAAAACTTTCTGAGAAGATTAGCTTTGAAATAGAATAGATGTGCGAGAAGGCGGCGGGGGGCGCTTATGGGCTCGTTTGACCTGTTTCAAAACCTCCCTTGGGTTCCCGTGAGTGGCCACATACACTTTTACACACAAATAGAAGGCAAGCTTGGATATGAAATGGTAGAAAATTGTTAAGCTTTTTTGAACGACTTTTCTCCTCACCTCTCTCGGACCAGAAAATGAGATCCTTGCCTCCGAAAGCAAGTCCCTTTGCTGGTGATTTCGTTTCTTGTAATGTTGAGCGGATGCGGAAACCCAAGATGGAACCAAGTCCCTATCCAAACTTCTGGGAACTCACATTCGGGAGGATCAGAGTGGCCATGGTGCAGCACATCAAAGGTCTCTCTTTGTGAGGATTGGGAAGACGGGATATCCCCCTGGGACAGGACAATTGTCCACAGAAAGTAGAGGATAGCCAAAGGCCGCCGCATCTTCCAGTTGTGAAGGGAATCAAATATCCTTCTCCTCCTTCCCTTTTCTGTCCTCCTTCTTCAGCCCTTTGTGGTCAACAAAAGCGGCCCCTAGTGATTTTCAAACGGGTGTCCATGTTTTTTCCCGCCAAGGACACGATTCAAAAACGACGCGGGAAAAAAGGAATACTGAAACTTCCTTCCGCCTCTCTTTCCTTCCTTTCCACTTTTGACACACTGAAAATGCACAGTCACGCGGATAGTTGCAAAGAACGAGATCTGGGGTTGCGAAAAGTTCTACGGATCCATCTGATAATGTTGACAACAAAGGGACTTGGAAGATTTGGCCCACCTCCTTGCTTTTCATCCAACACGTGAAACGCTACTGGACCGGTTGATCCTGGAACGACAACTCTTTACATCCATCCAGACATTCGGTGCCTCGGAGGAAAAGTGGAAAACAACTTGCCGGGAGAAGTGAGCTGGGAGCGCAACTCGTGAAGGTTGAATCGGAGGCGGCCTTTGGGAAGGCGACGACTCATTCGGTCTTTGTGCAAAACGACACAAGGAGAGAAGGACCTTTCTTCTACTATCTCCGTCCGTGGGTTTCGTTCGTAAATTCTCAGGGCCTTTATGCTTCATTTTTAAGAAAACCTGTAAAGGAGACAGCACTTGAAAGGAGGGCAAAAAACAGCTTTCAGTGTGGATTTCTCGATATTCCGATGAAAAATAATTTCTCCTTGGTTTTTCATTATAACTTGATATCCAATAAAACTTTGGAAAAGACAGTGACAATTGGGAGAACTTGCTGAGGTTAGCCGCGATGTTTCAAGTTATTGGAACCATCAGTACTAGCCATTCACTAGCTTGAAATTGCTTCCCTATCACTTTCGATCATTGAAAAAGCCCTGACACGAACTTACCGTACAAAAGAA
Source organism: Tigriopus californicus (assembly GCF_007210705.1). Classification (NCBI taxonomy): domain Eukaryota; kingdom Metazoa; phylum Arthropoda; class Copepoda; order Harpacticoida; family Harpacticidae; genus Tigriopus; species Tigriopus californicus. The sequence goes on from NC_081443.1 coordinate 555,060, forward strand.
ACAAACAAAACAATTGTCTGTTTTAGGAAAAGAGGTCTCAAAATAAGCCAAAGTCAGGAAACGGCAACTGTAAAGACAACTTGTATTCAATTTAATTGGTACTGTAGTCTGGCAACAATATTACTATAAATCAGGAATATCAGCACACTATCCTATAAAAAAGATGGACACAGAAAACTTTTCTTGAAATATGTATTACTTAATTTTCTTTGAAACTACTCCTAAAAAGATTTTGCGTACTATATAAGCACGTCAAATACAACTACAGACCAAAGTCTGTGTCTGTACATACATAGTTAATAGGACATGCTCACGAGGGTCTTTGTTTACCCCTTTGCACTTGAGCGCCCCCTTTTGACTTACGTAAGGATGTGTCGAAGTTTTGGCTATGGCATGAGTCAATAACAATAGTGTCGAAATAAGCGGAGCTGCTACACACAAAAAACAAAGGATAGAGCTAGAAGCGATAAAAAGATGAAACTTTAAGCTCGCTTTGAGACAGAAGTTCAATTGTTGGTTGAAAAAGCGGTGGCATTTTTACGGTTGACACATCCCCCCTACATATCCGAAAGATGGCGCTTGGGCGCAAAGGGGTAAAAAAAAAAAGTGAGGCTGCGATCGTATCCTATTGACCAGCATTAAGTAGAGTAGGCTTTCAAGGAACAATCATTCTCCAAATCTCTAATTCGTTGGTGCATTAGATATGATATGAATATAAAGCTAAATAAGATATATATAAGTTTTTCATCCATTATCTAATGATCTTGAACATTCCTATTTGCAACAGTTGAAAAAATCTTCGCGTAATGCATGAACAAAAGCTCACCCTGAAGAACATACGAGACCACCTACCTTTCCCCGTTTCAAGAAAGGGTCCGACTCATTTTTCTTCGATCTTGATCTTCTAGTCTCCCTTTTTGGGTCCTTCTCATCAGTCTAGATCGAATGCAAACCACGGAGCGTACCAACCATTTCATTACGCCATGTCTCAAACAAAGAGTTCACGTGTTACGTTTTCTTGGATTCGATGCTTCTCAGGAATGGGAGTACTCATGACCTTTGAGCGATACGCTTAATCGAGGAAAGGACATGAGGTGAATCATTCGAATATGATTCTGACGAAGCCTTCAAGTTCTATCGATTACTCGCGATTCCATTTTTAAAGCCAAACTCAGTCACAAAAATGCAGCTCTTGAGAATCAGGCCTATTGTGACTTTCATTGCAACAGATTTAGCAAACCATTTAAATCACTTCAATTACGGATTACTTCTCTCTCGAGGACGACGTTTTACCCGCCGCAAAATATTTGAGAAAAAGAGCACTTGCGCTGTCGGCCCTGATTTCCAAGTTTTAAATAAAATGCGAAAAACTAAAATAATTCCACTGAAATGAATGAGAATGTTTGATATAGGCCCCTTACGACGCACGAAATATGTTTTACGTTCTGCACTCCAGAGGGCGCTTTGTCATTCAGCCTCTACCAAATAAAAGGCTGATTGGGCCAATTCCTTTTTTTCTAAATTGTAATGCGTTTGTGTTGTTTTTGACTAATTCAATCAAAATCTTATTTATAATTAGAGCCTCGGGTCATATAATGTCCGGAAAAGGAATTGTGTTCAAGGCACGGCAAGATGTAGATTATGTAGCAATCTACCGTGCCTCTTCCCGTTTTCTTTGGGCCGTATGACGTTCGAAATAAGAGCCCTTATTAAAAGAAATTACGCTTTGGGTTGGTCTAACGATTTTTTATAACTCCGGTAGACTTCGACAAAACATGTCGAAGTGCAGAAATTCGAGAGGGTGGCACCGACAGGTGCAATGAGGGATGAATTTGGAGGTTTATTGATTTCCATTTTTTTATCCGCCGGCAATAAAAAAGCGAAACGGGCCGGTTGGCTTCCTTGCGGCTGCTCGGACAAGTTTGGGGCAAAACGAGTTTATTACATTTACAAGCAATACCATGGTCTTCTATCATGGTTGTTATGATTTGGAATCAATACAGAGACACCAAGGTATACATCTCATTCAAAATATTTTTAATTGCTTACTTGCAAGTCCAATCTCTGCATTTCAAGTATCAAGTCATTAAATCAACGGAGCTAATTCTCCTCCTCTCCTCCTGAGAGGTCAAGGCTCTGATCAACCTATAGATGCTCTAGGCATAGATACGTGAGGTTGAGTATACATCATCAAAAATTTGACTGATCTGATTAGCTGCCAATTGTCAATGAACATGGGCTGTATTTGGATACTTTCCCGACAGGGAACTCAGTTGCTTCCAAAAAGAGGTCGCACGTTTGCATCGCATAATAGGGCAACGTTTTGAATGGTTTATGACAAATTTTATCCACCATGGATTTAATCAACTCATTCCACAGGGTTAAGAGTATCTTTTGTCATTCCAATGGTATTAGTGTGGAATTTTTCAATAAAATGTAGTTGACATGATCTGACTGATCTTTTGCATGCTGCCAGTCTCAAGTTGGACTAAAGCACTTCAAAAAAGAAAGCACAACCATATTCAAACAATTACATTGTAAAGTATAAGGGACTTGTTTCTTGATAGACTCAGGAAGCTCACATGTGATAATGTTAGTCTGAATAATCTAATGAGAGATTATAGCAATCTAATCTTATGAAAAAATGGGTTCAGATCAGAAAGGATATAAAAAGTAACAATCTAAAATGTCGTATCCATCGTAGCTTGTCTTCAAGTAAAATTTGGCAGCGTCCTTGAAGAAAATATTCACTGATCCTTTTCATGCTAGAACTCTCTCTTAAACAGTGCATCAGTTCAAAATCTGTTTGGAAACTCTTTAGTTCTACTGATCGTTTACAGTTTTTGAAGTGGAGTCACCTGCCAACCTCGCACGTTTCTGAATCCAGGTTCTCTAGCTCAACCCAATAAAAAGCTCAAGATGATGGTACGTGAAACACAGAAATTTGCCAAGAAAGCAAGTAAGAATATTTTTAATGGAATGTATGCCTTGGTGTCCCTTTTTTATTCTATATCATAATAACCATTGCTAAAAATGTAATAAAATCGATTCGGCCGAAACTTGTCCAGGAGATAACCAGGCCAAACGGCCCATTTCACTTTTTTAACTACCGACGGTAAGAAAAGAATGGAAGTAACTAAACCTTCATTCATTTTTCATCCCTCATTCCTCGTATATTCAGTCAAGGACACAAAAGTAGACATACTGTAGCTCTGAGCTACATATTGTTCTTTAAACTCATTTGGATGCTTCGTAATCATGAAATAATAATTTTAAGAGATATGGCACCTGTTTTATTTGACTATTTTGGTATTTTGGATGCTTGTGCAAGAAAAACAATTTATTGGAGTCCAAAGTGCAAATTGAGATCTTGTCTACTGTACTTTGATATTTCTTTGTGCCCCTTAAATAATGCCTGCCTTTTATGCAAACTTCCTAATAAGTAGAAATTTAAACTCTACACAAAGATAACTCATTCATTTCTCACCAATGCCGCCTGATGTTTTTTGTCAAATGTGTGGGTTTAGACAAAATTATCAATTGTCCATCCAAGATATTCTAATATGTTAACACTTATGTACATGCACTTTTATTGCTTATTCCATACATTTTTTTATATTTTGTCAGTGTACATTACCCATCAATTAATAAAATGACTCTTGATGATTTTCTATCTATGTGTGGTTTTGAGCCAATTTTACGCAATATTTCACCAATTTCAATCGAAAAACAATTTGATTGTTTTTGATTAATTTGATGTTCATTATTTTTCTGACTTTCAAGATTAATTTAGAAATATTTAGTATATGGACGGAGTTGTATATCAAGGAGATCATTATTTAATTAAAAACACCTTAATGTACTATGCAGTACGGATAATCTTGTTTTATTCATACTGGAGTTAATGTCTTGATTCAACGCAATGGCCTAAGTTGGCGGTGAGGGGAAATCCGTGTCGTTTCCTCTCTTTAGAGTCCCTGCTGCAGTCAAATCTCTACAATTTCTGCTCGACGTGAAAACAACATATTTTATCGGAGTTTAATGTTCGTCGCCAAGAAGAGGTTAAGTGGATAAATGAACCAAATGATTCGAGTCAAGGGCGGTGTGAAAAATAATTATTGTGCCACCAACAGCCCATGGTGATGATGATAAGATTCAATTTAGAGTATTTCAATTGTATCAAAAATCAGTGAATCCCAACAAAATCATCATACTAGACACCCTTGGCAGGTCCATATTTTTTTTTCTTTCCCTTCGCCCGTCACGCTGGCATTATTCACACTGGCATTATAGACATTGAAAGGTGACGCAGGCAGTTTTATAAAAATGCATGATTGTAGGAATCAGAGCTTGAAATCAAAATTTGTCCTCTTTGTTCAAGAATGAAACAGATTTTGTGTCAAAACTGGTGTCTTAATTCACTAACGTGTTTCTTTATACTCCATATCGGTCGCTATTTCCAAGTGAAACGACACCCTGAGCCTCAATTTTCAGTCAGAATATTGGTCGCGGCATTTTCCTCGGTTATTTAGGCAGCTGATTTTGAATTGTACCAGCGCTGCCATACCATCAAAGGTGATGGAAGCCAAATTCGAGCTCAAAAGTGGTCATGGGGGCGGCCATGATGGTAAAGTGCCAGCAGCGTCTCTATTATCTCTTCATCATCCAAGTATGGCAAAATGATGAATCCTAGCTCACCTATGAAACTACCATCCGGAATCAAAAGCCAAAACAAATCCCAAAGACAGCCATTTATGACAATGAAATATCCAAGACCATGGAGTGTTAAAGCTGGCCAATTTGGACACTTTTGGCCTGCACTCAGCCCAGTTGGCAATGCTGCTTCAGACCTCGACGAAAGAGGCACAAATGGTATGAACAACTCAAACCTCAAAGTGAAAACCCGAAGACCTTTGAATCGTTGAATTGGCCTCGAATCCATTGAGTGACCGGTGGTTTGGGTGAGGTCTTGGGCATCAGCCCCGTTTGATCGACGTGACACCCGCGTTCAGGGTCTAGGTGGCAAGATGGGCGTGGAAGAAGAGGTGATGAGTCTGCGGAAGCAATTGGAGAAATGCACGCCTTCGGCCGACAATGCGGATCCGGATCAGAGCGGCGTGCTGGATCTGCTCCAATCCTTGAGTCAGCTCAAGATGAATCTCAACATCCTGTCGACCACCCGAATCGGCATGACGGTCAATGCACTAAGGTATATAATAACTGGGTAACGTTATTCTCCACCGATTAGTTGTCGGTGCTACTTTTTTAAACTTAACCAAAACTTATCAAATAGAACCTAACCTTACCTAACCTAACACGATATTAATATCCCTTAAAGCTTCTATCTAAACCTTTCTAACAATTAATCACAAATTTAAAAATGAGCACCACCAACTAATCGGTGGAGAATAACGTTTATCTAATAACTGTCTCTTCATTGTTGAGTCAAGCCCGCCCCAATTGGCCCACCTTTATAGGCTGGGCTCGAAAAATTTGGGTGCAGGGCTATTCCATCACGAAAACACGAGTCGAATGGCACACTTGGAATGACGTTCGTCATCTTTAGGAAGTTTAACTGGGGTTGGTTTGGATGACACATAGCAATGGGGAAGCCAATCGGAGACAAGCTAACAGTCAAAGAGGTATTAAATCATATTTTCCTGGCCGTGCCAGGCATTTATAAGACCTTTCAAGGATGAAAGGGGTGGCACCAATGACTAGGAAATTTTCATTCAGGGGCATTTATAGCACCAATTACAAAATCGGCCCGAGGTCGGAGGCCAGTGTCGCTCTGGCCCAAGTGCCCCTCAGTCTTCAAGCTCACCCCGACCTTGACCATGGAAGCCTGGGAATATTGAGGTGAGAGGTCAGGCCCTCTCCCAGACGCTCAACTCCTACTCATGAAATGGAGCGAATCCAAATTTCCAAGTCCATCAATTTTGTGGCAGAATCTTGCCTCTGCCCTTTGAGGTGTTTTCTCGTACTTGACCGCCTTTTGAACCTTGAAGTTGAAACCAATGGCTTTATGTGCCAAAACAAAGGATTTGAACCTCTTGAACGCTTGAACCTCTTCATTCTGGTGCAAATATCAAACCTATTTAGTCTTGGGATTCGAGTCCTTGTTTGTCCCAATAATTGGCTTGCGTACCCATGGTGGTTTTAAATCACGGGCAGGCAAAAGAGGCTAGCCAATTGTCCTATTCATGAACGCCTACTGGGCGAGGGATATTGCTTTAGCACTGTTCATATGAAACTGAGATGAAATATCACTGCAAACCTGTAACGTGCATTCGCCGCCGAAATTAGTTTATGGTTGTCTGAAAATCCTAAAGTAATGTCGCACCCTTGGTCGAACAAAGAGTTCTCGAGTTAATAATGTCTTGGGCCAATCTACTCTTCAAAAACGTTTTCCCAATGCCCTCAGAAGTGTGTCATATGAAGGACTTTTGAAATTCATTGCATTGCTCCCCAAAGAAAAAGTTGATGAGAAAAAGCACAAATTTCACCTTCAGTGACTATTTGCATAGGGTTTCCCGGCACGTTGGAGCTAATTTTGCTTCAAAAAGTTTGATATGGTGATGCTGTAGCGGACCAGAAAGGTCCGACAACTCATTGAGTCAAGTGATGGTAGTCGACTGATTGTATTCACGGGAAAAGGATCTGTATCAGGTATAAAGGGAAACGAAAGTATAGAGGAAAAGGGATAGGAAGAAGCGAGAAATTAGTGAGTCAGGGTCACTGTAATTTCAATAACATGTGAAAACACGCACTCTTTTTGTAAAGTTATTTCATCGTTTATTTGGCTTTGCAGAAAATCCAGCAAGGATGAGGAGGTCATCACCTTAGCCAAATCGCTTATCAAGACCTGGAAGAAGTTTGTACCCGAAACCAATGCTGCGGGTGACAAGGCAAAGGAAAAAAAGAAAGACGACGTCAAACGGAAGGACGACAAACATGGTAGCCAAGATGGGAATGGTAGTAGAACCGACGAGGCTTTGGTCCGTTCATTCCCCTCCAAACCTCAAGCCACAGCCGACGAGGTCAGTTTCATTCTGAATTCTGCCCAGAACTTAATTTCAATACATCCTTGCATGCATTTGCCATTGGGTTTAGGTCCGGCTAAGGTGTCGGGATATGCTGAGTAAGGCACTAAGAGGGGAGGCCGACACCGAATTGCCTGATGGTATGGGTCAAACAGTCGAAGACATCGCCGAGCTCATCGAGGATGCTCTCTTCAAAAAGTTCAAGGACACCGGCATGAGGTACAAGAACCAGATTCGATCTCGAGTGTTCAACCTGAAGGTAAATAAATAGCTGCTTTGGAAGCCATGTTGGATGGGTGCTTCTCAAGAAGTGCTTTTTTTTTTTTGTAGGATAAAAAGAATCCCGCTTTGAGAGAGAATGTGCTCACCGGAGTGATCCCACCAGACACGTTTTCCACGATGTCCGCTGAAGATATGGCCAGTGACGAAGTAAGGACCATTCATTTCCTCTTACCGCAGAGTTCTTATCTCGTGTTTTGATTGTGATCTTTTTTTGTGTCTGGAAACCAGGTCAAAAATCAGAGGAAAGCTTTCGTGAAAGCGGGTATAGATGCAGCCCAGTTGGCCAAAGTGGAAGGAACCAAAACCGACTTGCTCCAATGTGGAAAATGTCACAAGAAAAATTGCACCTACAACCAAATTCAAACCCGATCTGCTGACGAGCCTATGACCACTTTTGTCTTATGCAACGCTTGCGGAAATCGTTGGAAGTTCTGCTAAAATGAACCACTTGGGTATGACTCGATGTCCCGTGGACCAAACTACAAATCAGAAAACTTGAAAGCTTGCGCTAGTTTAAGTGCGCCGTGAATACATGAGATAAGTGAGCGAGGTGAAATAAACGATTCAGCGTTTGGTTGGTCAACACGTTTATTTTGGACATTTCAAGATTTACTGATAAATAAATGAAATAGCCAGTAAGAGCTGGTTCTTTGGAAGGGTTTCTCGAGTACTACTTCTTCTTGGACTTGCCACCCTTGTTGGCGGGCTTCTCTCCACTAGCGGCCTTGCCCCCGTCAGCGCCCTTGGAAGCCGGACCCTTCTTGCCTTTGGGAGGAGGGGTGCTGGAGCGCTTCTTGGCTCCCTCGGACTTCTTGGCAGCCTTGTCAGCGGGCGAGTTTTTCTTTTGAGCGGATTTCTTGCCTTCAGCTTGGTTAGGATTAGGTTCAGCGGGTGCGGCCTTGTTGGACTTGAGGCCTTTGGCTCCGGGGGCCGAATTGGCACCGAAGTGATGGACTTGCGAAGAAACAACTGCTGCAGCGGCCATTTACTTGGAAGAAGTCTTCGGATGGGATGATATGAGGGGTCTTGATAGTCTCAATGAGGAGACGAGATGGATTGCTAGATGTTATCTAGTTGTGATAAGATTTGGTATTACCCGATTTAACCCCCGAAGCTCGTTTATGAATGTCGACGGCGAACCGATCTGAAGCGTCTCGTCAGATGGAGGCCCAAGCAGCTCAAGCCTCGGAAAAGTGACTAGAACCAGTTTTGACTGCACTGTTCGAGTTCAGGCGGAGGGAAATCGAAGCGACCGAGACCAACCGCGAAAGTTAGACACGGGCGAAGGACGAGGGGAAGGAGCGGAAGGAACACGATGAGCGCTCGCCTCCAAACGTTCCCATCAGGAATGGAGCACCTATTGGAACAGCGCCTCATGACGACCAATCTTGGCACTTCCACTTGAATGCAGGGCTACTAAAGCACTCCTTCTGAAACAGGTTGCTTCATAAAAGAGAATAGAAGGCAAGATCAGAACACTAGGCGACGACAGCTTGCCCGATAAGGACCTGAGTCTGTGCTCGATTCGCACCTATTGCGACGTTCTCAAATGCATTCGAAATGCATGGGCGAGCGGCGAGATCATGCAAAACATGATTGTATGTAAAGCCAAACCAATCTGTCCATAGCAACTTCATGAAATGTCATCACTGAACTACGATAATTGTGTTCACTGTTCAAAGACAATTTGTCACAACTTTAACAAAACCTGTTACAATATCAACATGTTAATGTCTGATTTATGTGCATGTGTGCTTTCCAGCTCTGCCGTGTCATAGCCTGTCTAAATAGACCTTTAAATACATTCTCAGACTGATGGCCTTTGAAATGAGCACTATGAACTGTATTTTGTTTGAGCCAGAAGATGGATGTTGTTCGGTAATTTTTCGTTTTCGGAACCATGCCGAGCGACTTCAAAAGATCATGATTGTGGTTTGGAACACGGACTTCTACATAGAGATGTGGACTACGAACGGAAGTAAAAATTTCTAATCTCCTAAACCGTTGTACTGTATTCCAATTAAGCACTTCACAAGACCACAAGATCTTATTGAATAGAAGAAAACTATGCTTAGGGAACTTAGGGAGACATGGTCAAAGTTATGTAGTAAACAAAACATAAAATTTCGAATTTTCGGCCTGCTCTTGGTCAGCAACATAAGCTTTTGACAACATAACTTTGACACGAAACACTTAACTTGTAAATAATATAAAAAATAATCTGCCTTGTATTGAAGAGATCTACGTTTCTTATTCTATCCCTTTATTTCGAAAAGTGACTCAGAGTTGCTATGACCAAGAGGAGGTCGATTTGGTGGGAAGCTCGTTCACAGTCCATGTTTCAAGAAGTTCGTGTTTGAAACAACTTTTTTTCTTATGAAAGTACAAGGAATAGTTTGGATGGGTGAATGAATAGACATTTTTTTCAAATGATCGTTAATTGCTCGTCAACCAAAATATTCAGTGGATACCCTGTGGCTCTATTTTAAGTGAAAGACGCATGATTTAGAGTTAGTGTATGCATAGAGTCGACTACAATTGACATTGTCAAAGAAGAGGGGCTCATCACGGTTACATCAACACAACTCTTAAATATCGACGAGAAATAGACGCACACGGTACGTGAAAATTTGGTATCTTCTGAACTATTCATTTCATCTAAAATTAGAACATCATGCGATCCCCTGGATGAGGGAACTCAAAAGCGGCGGTCAAGATTAAATGGTATTCATTCACTCGAAAAGCTTCGAATTTTCGGTCCACTTTCGGTCAGCGACATGAGGTGTTGACGATACTATTTTTAAATAAACCACTTAACAAGTAGATTTTGAAAAAAAAGTTACTGGCCTCGAATTGCAATGATCTGAGTTTCTCATTCATTCATATATTTTGACGAAGGACTCAGAAATGATTCGACTCAGAGTGGGCCGATTTTGGCCGAAATTCTTTTGGAAGTTCAAGAAAGCTCTAGCTGGATTCTTGAGTGATCAACTTACCCCTCTCGTCTCACCGTTGAGACGACTGACACATTGGTTAAAATTCCATTTTGAAGGTTGTTAGAAATGTCTAAAACAATCTTGGTAATTTTTTCGTTAATGAGCGTTTGATTTGAGCCAGAATTCAATTCGTCAATCAGATCAAAAGTGTTCCTCATTATTTTGTGAGGTAGAAAACTGGAAACGATGGATTTGAGTATTTTTCTCAAAACTGGATAAGGCCTTTTGACCATCGTGATGAGAGGGGTGAGACGAGAGGAGACGACCGTATCCAAGGATCCAGCTTCTAGGGGTCCATGGGATATCGCCAATTGTCATCGATACTTGAAGACTAATGGAAGCTAAACCCAGAGTCAGAAACATTATTCTATTGTTTTAGGCGAGAGGGGGCTCAGTACAGGATAAACTAGAGCTAGTAATGAAGACAAAAGCACGAAAAGTGTGCAAATGCAAGCAAGTCCATTTCAAAGCTTTACAAACCATTTGATTGTTTCTGTTTTCTGTTTTCAAAATTACTATCAATATGATTTTGCTCGGCTCACCCACCTACAGTATAGTTGCAACACTTGCTTCATCTTAGAAATCAAGAAAAGCAATGAATTGCTTCGTCCAGCTACGCAATACATGTACTTTAACGTAACGCAAGTGCACTTAAACAAATTAATCGCAAAGGAATTGCGCCATCAGAAAGTGCTTACTGTGCACATGCCCATTCCTGTTCTGTTAGTTTCAATTTTGCAACCGCTTTTATAAAAGCTTTAAAAAATGGAACTCTATGTGTTTCGTTTTGTTTTCAACCGTTCACTACTTTATCATCCATTAGCACCAATATTTCAATAAGAGATATTTCCTTGTTTGACAATTTGACCGTGCCGACACTTAAATCATCGTAATATTTCTTAGTACAATGAAATGACTCAATGATTACAGGACTGCATCCAAATTTGATACAAATTTGTACTGCGTTTCCTTTGATAAGGCAGTTTGCGACAAGACTGTAAAGCTCTAGGGCAGTCGCCTGGCCTTATACGAGAAAAGTGCCTTGTTCATTAAACAAAGAAGACCCCTACAGCTTTTGATGATGCTTTCTTGCTGAAGGCTGAAGAGATTGCATGGCAACATTCTTAGCCTAAGATATATTCTCCGCCCTCAAGAGGAACACAGCCTCTTTGTACTTTGTTTTCCAAAAACCGGTATAGTCTAGTCTGTTTCTCCGTTTATCATGCTCGGTGTGGGCTTTCCTTTTTCGTCGCTCTTGGTCCTTTTCCTCTCAACATCGCTTCACTTCGGTTCGCCAAGTCAAAAGAAAGGCCACCGCAGCCTTCTCCTCGGGAACAGTACCATATTCATCGTCTCAAACTTAGTCTGCTAAACCGATCAGCTACCAATGGCTACCGTTGGATTTTGTTCCCCGGTGAACTCGTTCAACAGCAACCCGTTAAATCGGTTTAAGGTCACTATGGTGTCCCCACCTCCACTGGATTCAAACCCATTGACCGATCAACAGAAGGCTCTCATCAAGGCCAAGAAAGTGTCATTTCACGCCGAATTGGTGGTCCTGGAACACCGCTGTCAGGATGCCTTTCGAGCCCGAGCATCTTCTATGGATCGCAAATCGTCTTTGAAGAAAACCCCGCAGCAATTTCCCATCTTTGATCTCACCGCAGAGCAATTAAAGCCCATGAGGGTCAAGAACCTCGTTATGCCTCGAGGAGCCCGATGCTCGTCACGCTGTGCCAAGTGCAATATTGCCATGCAAAAGAGCAATGTCAAGAGTTCCGCAGAAGCCAAAAGTCCAACCAGGTCGCCAACAAAACAAGTGAAGAACACGATTATCGTTACCAGGATGATCCCAGTCGAAAAACCGGCTGGTCCCATTGAGCAACGCGTGATCGAAATAGTCCCACAACAAAAGCGATCTCTTTCATCGCAGAGGTGACGATGGTTTGGGTTGATCCACCGATACCTCCTGAAGCATTACAATTTGATCCTCTATGACTGAGGGAACGTGTCAAAGACCCTATCTATCATCATGCTGTGAAACAATAACAACTCAAAAAAACAAAGAAAACTCGACTCAAAGAATGTCATAGTTATAATATAAATTATCATCACATTATTCTTCGAATTATGCAACACATCTTACTCAAACGTTCCAAAGTGTATAGCAATAAAACAATATTTTAACGTTCATGGATGTTACAATTTTATTTATTTCATTTAAAAGTTTGAGCTCAAAAAAACCTTACACATTGTCTCTGGAAAGAAATCAAAGACCCATAATTTTTATTTATTTAATGGCTGGAAGCTCTTAAAAAAGAATTTTGCATTTGCGGCCACACTGTTCCCTATTGCATTTCCCTGAGCAAAGCTACGACGCAAAAGATCCATATTCACAGACTTGAACTGACCCACTTTGTGCCATTTTTTTATTTGACTGCCCGTACTTACTAAGTATTCAATTATCATAGGTAGAGGATATATGGCTTTTCCCAATTCAAAGCCATAACTCGACAAAAGCCGAACATCGAAAGAACTTAATAGAGTCAGACTAGAGTCTACTCCCCAAACACAGAGAGCAGATGGAAAAGGACTTTGGAGCCGAACCGAATGGAACCGGTTCCAACCAGACTGGCACAAAAAAGAGAGGCGTGAGAAGTTGGTTTCTGGATTGTACCGTGGCTTTCTCTGCTAAGGTGCACTTCCTCTTCGAAAAGATGATGGATTTTCTCTGAAGAATTAGCTAAGAACGTACCTCTAAGAGATGCAACAAAAGGTCAACTTAACAGAGGCTTAACGAGGCTCATCCATCGAAAACAAGTGTTTACTAAAGTGCGCATTAGACTGTTTTAACATTTTCCAACCTCAAATCAACAGGACTTGTCTCTTACACCTTCAAAAACTGATGTCTCTTGCTCTGAAAACTAATTGTGCACTTTAGAGATAGAGCAAAAAAGGTCAAATCAACATAATATTTAACGAGGCTTAGCCACCAAACACAATTTGTTTTATAAAACTAAACTGCGCGTTACATTGGTCTAACATTTTCTAACCTTGAATGAAAGAGACATATCGACTTAGAAGTAAGGCATTTGTAGAACTCGCAAATATCAAAAATAAGTTCTCTCATATCCCAATTCAAAAACACATGGTTAGGAAAAAATGCAAAATACGAACGAATTTCGTCTGAAGTCATACCTTCAAGCCCATGGATGGTTGGTTATTGCGGAATACGAGTATATACACTAAACTCCACAATTTCACTGACGTTTTTTGCAGTTCGCGGTGGATGAAGTTCTCCAACATTTATTTTTGTCTATCCAGATCCAATGCTTCGATGTGCGACGCCTTGTAATAGGTCTGAAATTTTCCCAGTCACACTCTCATCTCAAAAGGTTCGGATTTGACCGATAACATGGGGGGGGGTTCAAGTCCGAAACAGGCTTAAACTGTGCCGATGAAGGCACTGACGAAACACGGGAGACGACCGGTGATCACGGTTTATAGTGGTGTGGGACATTTATAGCTCCGCTGCCTTGCTAATTTTTGCAGCCCATTCGTCGGTGGCCTTGACCTTGGCCTCGGTGATGGCCTTTACCTCGGTTTTGAGTTCTTGGTCATTGGCAACATCGTCGTTAAGATCCATCATCTCGTCCATCTTCTTTTCAGCGTCCGCAAGAAGACGCCATAACCTGTGCACGTTGGCCTACGGTTTGTTGAGGTCGAAATTTGCGCCTTGCGGTTGGCGATTTGCTCCCTGAGGCCCATTTTCACGAATCGTGACGAAGATCGGCGATGGCGGCGATGAGCTCCCTTGGGCCCCCTAGTGGTGTATCGACGGGTTGCAGTGCGGAGGAGTGAATAGTTAGGGGCGTGGTACGGAAACTATGGCTGCGCCATGTCGGCTGAAAACATCCCCGGAGCCCTTGCAGACTTGGCTTACTGATTCCACAAGGCTTGAGTGTCACATGCCATTAGATCACATTAGTATAGTTAGTTTCAATGCAAGGTAGTGTTCACATTATTCCCTCGCAGTCTGCAGTAACAAGTTTGACAAAAACGCTTCAAAGGGAGAG
>NC_081443.1:569492-570123 GCF_007210705.1 Tigriopus californicus
GTGTTCACATTATTCCCTCGCAGTCTGCAGTAACAAGTTTGACAAAAACGCTTCAAAGGGAGAGCATAGTCAAATTTAATGACATGTTTCATGAAAGGATCAGGTCAATAATCCTCATTTAAACTCTGTCTGTAACTATGTATTCTAGATTTAATCTTATGAAAAATCGAATTCAGAAGGAATTAGGCAGTAATAAAAGTGTCTTTAATCTTATGAAAAATCGAATTCAGAAGGAATTAGGCAGTAATAAAAGTGTCAGTAGCTGCGTAAAATGCCTCTATCCATGAATCAACTAAATTATACGTCTTTAAGGAAAAAGTTAATAATATCCCTAAAGTAAATATTCAACGGTATTTGTTGTAACAGTGCTCTTTCATATACAATGCATTAATTAAAAATGTGTTTGGAAACTTTTTAGTTCTTCTGATCGTTTACTTGGCAAGGCAGAGCCACTTAAAAAACCTTGAGCGTCTCTGCATTTAGGGACCTTGCCTAGTCAACTCTACTTCAAGCAGGAATAACACGGCTAAGTGGTAATTTAATCAGAAGTGAAGTGACTCAGTAGCACTGTGTTTTAATATGGTGGTTGTCTTGGAATATGTTGGTGAAAAAGTAAAGTGGTATGGTTGAT
>NC_081443.1:570159-586201 GCF_007210705.1 Tigriopus californicus
CTGTGTTTTAATATGGTGGTTGTCTTGGAATATGTTGGTGAAAAAGTAAAGTGGTATGGTTGATGGATGACTCTTTGTTTGCATGTTGCAAGTGCAGAAGATCATTGGGGAAGGTTCTCTGAACCCCTGATCTGCTCATTCCCTAAGCTACTGACGGGATCTTGTATCTCCTACCCTTATCTTACTTTTTAACAGTTTTACAACACAAAAGCAATTCCTTGTAATCATGGTTTTGTTGAAACGAGCCTTTTGAAGAAACCTTAACTGACAGCTTACGATGACTCAAATTTATCCTTTTTGCATGATCAAAGTAAGAAATGGATTTCGGAATGGTATTATAAATGAGTCTAGGTCTGCGTGGGTTGCTTGGAACTTTATATGGGATTTATTTCCTCTTGAACTCGTTTCCGTATATTGTTCTTTCGTCGAAGGTTCATACGCGAATGTGGAACGTTCCCATTACTGTCATTCCCCAGAGCGTTCTTCAGCGTTTAAGTACCGTTCCAAAACGTTGTTCCGCGTCCCTGGTGGCCTTCAAAAAAAATTCTCAGCGAAAGTAAACCAGACTATTCTTTGTCACCCAGTCACTTTCGTCATGGTCCAGTAGTCCAAATTCAATTTCTCATTGCAACAGATTATCCAACATATGATATTTCGCTGATGCAAAGGGTAGGCACTGCGTCATCCAGAGTTATCAGGAAATTCTTAAGATTGTGTGTTCATCTCACAGTTGATGCCATGGCCCGACCAAGATGACTGAAATCGTGGCAAGGCATGGCCTGTTCGACTGTTCACGTAAGACTAGCTGGGAACTGCCCGAATCTGGATATTTGTGGACATGACTCAGCGGTTCACGCGCCCAAAGTAGCGAAGAATACATTAGAATTCCCTCTAGTCCTCGTTCTAGAATTTGCTACCACCTCTTTTAAAGGAGGTGTATGATGATGTGCATAATGTTCCAAAGATCAGGGTTGCAAGTCCAGCAAAGAGATGAAGACTAAATTATGTTCTCCGTAATGATCCTAATAATTACAACGAAGTTTTAAGATAGCGTATGATAAGGGGCCACGTATGAACAAATACTCGGAAAGCGACCCTGAAACAAGACAGAGAAACACGGCAGGCCTTATTTGATGCGCGAGCGCGGCATATAAAACCTATGATATCCTAAAGATCTTCGTAGTCTCTATCGCCAGGTGAATCAACGATCTTGGACTCGACAGTCACTTACGTGCTGAATGGCTGAGCAGCTTTGTAACGTGTTGGTTAAAAAGCTTGCCTTCTCGTGCACTCGTTCCATTAGCAAAAAGGCTTCGGAGCCTCCAACATCCGAAAAAATACCTCGCTTGTGTTCATTTGACATCTTCGAGAATACCAGCCTTGATCAAAGGCCAGATTTTACCGTCTTGCTTGCTGGCAATCCCATCATCAACCACGAATCCCCTAGCGGCTCATTTGTCCATTCCCGTTCCTAAGTGGACCAACCAAATCAAACTGGATCCCAAGTGTTGCCGAACTGTCTATAAACGTGCCATTTCGGCACCCAGCTCCGTGAACGTTTCGCCTCAACCGATAAGCCCCATGGAATTGGCCTTCCAAAGGCTGGTCCGCAGACTGGGACATGAGCCTGGAAAGCCAAGCAAGAAAGAAATCGTGTTCTCTGGAATGCGTTTCGATGCCATGCCAGCAAATCATCCTATTCGGAGCCGAAATGTGAATATCTACAACTAGTGATTTGTCCCTTTAGGAGCCTGTTTTGGAAGTCTTTCTGTGATATATTTAAATTTCAACGCATTATGAACCAAATGAAATAAAAGAAAACAGCTTTTACAATTCTCAGACATATAATTTAAGGATGATTTACATGACCTACGAAATTTGGCGTTACAATTCGTCGAGATGTGCTTGATCTTAGAATATCTATGGATTCGTTTACGAGCCTTTAACAAAATACAAAATAGTGTTTTGCAACAGAAGACAACTCACAGGCATTTTGAACCTCTGCAATCAGACAATTTTGATATCAGTTTACCAACACTATGTCTAAACCTAAAAATGGCCAATTGGTACGATATCTTTCTAAAATGCACTTTAGATTGCATTAAAACTTTTTATTTTGGAGAGCTCAGCTCTGTAAAATGCCATTCTGTTGCGCATAAACTCTAGTTGCGATTTTCACCACAGATAGGAAGGTTACAATTTTCCTGCGTTGAGTAAAATTGATAGTAGTGTAATGCGATTGCACAAAAAGAAGATTAAACTAAGCAAACAATAATAAACCTTCATACACAGTGAATACCAATTTTGTATTACTATAAATTAACATCTCATTACGCCAGAGTCAGCAAAGCAAAAACGTCCATCTGTTTGGAATTGCATGCCAAAACGCTAAGTTGGGTAGGGAAAATATGAATATATCAGAAAATTGGATACAGCACGGAAGAGAAGGACGAAAAGCTGGACTGCCTAAGTCAAATTCTAACGGGCGATTTAGATGTGAAATTGCAATTCAAACTAGATATGGGAAACTTTGTCCTGCCCACTAGTTTTCTGTCATCAGCTGTTTGGGCGATTTCGAAGCGCTGCAATGAGTTTACAGTCCTGTTGTAATCGGGAACCTCAAAGGCTATCATCGAGAGTACACTAAGAATCCCTCTTCCTTTATCACTTTAATGAATCAATTAACAGTGAAATCACAGAACCGAAAAAAAAGAACTTGAGGTTTTGTGATTCTGTAAGGTCTTTGTTCCGAACGGAATATTTGTTCGGATTTTAAAAAACTACTAAGTAAATCCCTTCAATCATAATTTGAATCCGCCCTGAGTTAAGAATTCTCCTAGTCATAAAATTCAAAAAAAGTCCTCAAAATTCTGCTGCCTAGTCAATATGGTTTCCATGTCGGTTTTGGCACAATGGTCCAACTTGTTGGACATCTTGTCAGAGGAGTAGCTCTCGAGATTCTTCAAAGCTGAAAATGTCAATCTTGTATTATGTAGCATGCTCCCCCCTCGGATAATTACCAAGTTTAAGACCTCAATATTTCATGCCTGTGACCTGAATCGCTAGAAGTTTGTCATAAACGCGTTCTGTGAAATGTGTTGTTCAGCCATTTTAGTGCGCTCTGTTCTTAGATATTATTAGAGGGCTCTAGATATCATGTTCTGTCGGTTATTTTGTGGCCATTCTTAAAAGACATATGAGGATCTCGTGTTGATGCGATTGCATTTGAAATGTGTTAGTATATTCTTTTCTGGATTCATTCGCCAATTGGATTTAGGTGTTGATGTTGGTGGTTGCTTTTGTGACTTTTACAATGTCTGGCGTTCCACAGGTCTCAATCCTCGGTGTGCGTCTCGTCATTACTTTTGATGCGACACTCGAAATGTTCCGCATACATATTTATAAGTTGACATTTCTATTTACACTAATGACACAGAGTTAGTGTGTGGAAATCATGGCCAAGATTGAAATAAATAACTAGTTGGGACGTGAACTGGGAGAAAATGTACTCTTGCATCAAAGGAAACAACATGGCTTCGAAATGGAAAGATAATTCCTTTCGTCGATATAGTTGAAAATAGAATCACTTGTTCCGGTGAAGATTCACTCCCAAAAACTTAGGAAAGCGAAAACACATTGTGAACTATAATGTATAGTAATTATGGTAACATAATTAGTATATCATTGAAAATATACTACTCAAAAAGCTGAAATATAATTGGTGTAGTTGGCAAATTGACAAAAATACACCAAAACGGCATCTTTCAATTTTGTAGAACAACTCACTCGCTAGTTAAAAATTCAATTGGATCACGGTGCTGATTAGGTGTCATGTGTCTCTAAATTCTTCAATCATTATTTGAAGATGTTGCAAAGTGCTCTACATAGCTATTTTGAGACGAACAAAAAACATGGGACTCTTCGGACCATGCAATAAGGAAAGACGATGATAAGTTTTTTGGAATTTGAGTTCAGCAATATGCCGGCTCGTCACATTATTTATAATTAGTCTCGGGTTATCTAGTGCAATTGCCAAATTTTTACCTTTTTCACATTTTTTCACATAACTCTATTTAGATTGACCGGTCACTGGGGAAGCTCTTGAATTAGTTTTACTTACTTTATTATCCCTTTTTGGCATGTGACCGATAAGACGACATAAAAAGATATTTTGGGATACTAGATCTCTCCTATAATCAACTAATAGGCAGTTCACTTGCGTTGGTTGATAAATTATAATGTAGACTAAACAAAGGTAATTGGTTTGTAATATCTTTGAAATTTCAACGTAACTATTACCCCCACGAATTTGGAAAGTGTTTAGATAGAGGCAAAATTTGCAAGGCTTGAAATACAGCGCACCTGCTTTGGCTTTTCGGAAACAAGGTACGACGGACGTTGATTTCTTTTTTAAATTATAATTCTGCGCCTAACGCCTCAATAAGATCATATCAATTACGCAGGTGGTGACCGGTATGAAAATATTTTTTTGTTTCCATCTTCCAAGCCCCAACCAACTCTGTCGTGATTTTTTAATGAATTGAAATCAATTGAGTTGAATGCCTTTTTGCTCTAATCCCAAGGTATGCACCACAGCAGAAATGAAAATGAGGCTATCTCTTATTAGATGATTTATTTCTTCAATTTGCAAATGGACACAACTCTAAATCGATAATACATGGGTGGGTTTTGAATTGAAAATTATTACATGTCACAGCCTTAAACAACGATGGAAACCATTCAATCATTGGAAACGAAAAAAGTTAAAATTGGCACTAGAGTATGCAAAATTGACCGATGCATCCCTAGTGAATCCACATGAATCCCGCCCTTAGCCTTGACGGTATATAAAAACGAGGTAAGATTGACACATTCCCGCCCGTTAAGTACAATCATTAAGCTTCAGGAAAGTCATTTCGTTGGTAAGACGTTCAGGGATCCTCTAAAAGAGGGAAGTTTTTGTGTATGTTCCTCGTCCATGAATATTAAGGATCAATGAGGAAAGCAAGGCACGCCAGTCTGACTAGATGGAACATCGCTCTGCATTAGTTTTCTTTCGGTGGGATACCTAACTGCATCTTGCTAAGATATTAATTAAAACAAACTAGAGGAACACGTGTCCCTTGCGGAAGGTTCCAGTCCGACTGATGGTGGCTGTGTGTTGCGGACTGTTGTAAATGGCTTGAGTGTTGATGGTGTTCTTCTCAATGAGATCGTCCTTCAAAGGTACGTTGACCAAGAGGTTGTTTTGTTTTGAAATGTCGAATGAGCTAACTGATGATGGCAAAGTGGGAGGAATGGGCGGGAGTGGGTGGGATAACAAAGAATTATTAAATGGTGCCGTGGTATAACCAGATTCCGAGTGCGTCAATGCCATGTCGTTTTGCCTGAAAGATGAAGAGCAGGAACAATTAGGTTTACAAGTCTCGCAACCTTCACATTAACTGTCTTTGTTGAGCAGAAACGCTTAAATTGTAAGTAAGCTCGAAGTACGAACAGTACATTACATTAACCACTTTCCTTAAAAGCTCTTTTTGATTCTTTATGAAGTAAGGAGTATCCCGTCTTCACACGGGCAACAAATAGATTCGTGACTGGAGGCCAAACAATCGAGTCACGCATCTTTGTTTGGTCTCATTCCGCATCTTTTAATTACCAAGTGAATCCTCCTCAATTGTGATTCATTGCACAAAGAAGTAAGCTAGCATCTGTTACGTAACTGGGCCTCAGGGACCGGCTAATTTGTGCCAAATAAAAATCGTTTGACCAATTAAGGTTAACTATTGATCAGATATGGGAAACTCGTGTTGTACAACTATCTGACTGGGAAAGTGCAACGGGCTTACTTGTTCAGCTTGGTCTGAGTCTCCAAGTAATGATGTCCACACGAGGTGTAGTTGTCTTTTGTGCATCGTTTCGCCGTAAAAAATCCCCCAGCAAATCCAATCAACAATGATAGCACTGCCACAATGAGTGATACTAAAGTCAAAGTCTCGGTAGAGTAAATCGTGGCTGTCGATTGAATGGCACGTCCTGGAATAGATTAAAAGAGCCAATGTAAAAGAAAGAAGAAAAAAACTTTGTGTGACGTCACCGGTTTTTTTTTCATTTGCTCATTTGCTTAATGGTAACATGGTAATGCTTATAAGCATGTCAAGCTGTACAGACGCCTCTATCCGTCAGAACCTAGAAGCTCTCATTCAGCATGCAAGGAATGACTGGAAGAAATTTTCATTTGCATGGGCTTCCTCCAGTTGAGGAATGACCAAGTGTGAAAAAAAGATAATGGAATCATTACCCTCACTGTGGGGAAGCTGAGAGATTTCATTGTCTGCAATGTCAATGTAAATATCCAGCTCTTCAGGGATGGCTGTGGTAGAGCTGTCGGAATGCTCTCGTGCGGATGAGGAGGATTCTTGAATAGCCGCCATTTTCGCTGGAAGGCAAACAATCATAATGATAACATTAATAAAGAAGAAGCCCGAATGTGTGATTGTAAAAGAGCTAGCCTACCTTGTTCAGCCGCAGCCACGCATCCTTCGTGTCTGCCGTTAGCAATGCTTTGGAGAAAGGCGCTTCCATCTGAGTCGTTCACCAAGCGATGATCCACACAACTGTTGGTCAAGAGGTTCCAAGCACAATAGGGGTCCCTGAGAGCCACACAGGAGCTACAAGTCTGGAGAACGCTGGCCGTACATCGGTTTAACGGCAAGGATTTCACTTCATGATTCGACAATACAATCAACTGATCCACATCTTGGCTCTGATCTCGGACGACTTGAACGTTGGTAACTGCTATAGAATGGGGGAACACCTGGATATCCTCAATGATTACGGGCTCAGTTTTGCGCAAGTCTTTGGCTGTGATGATCTTCAAGACTTGTCCACGCGTGGTCCCAACAAACAAGACATCATAGCTTTCTCCATAGGGCGTAGACACTTGAGGGTCGACCGCAATAACGGTGAACTTCTCGCGAAAACCAGTTTGAACCAAGACGGGCTTGGAACCACTTTGCATCACGGCTTCATCCATGAGCGGGTGGTTCTTGATGAAATTCAAATTCCGCTCCGTAAGCGTCCCTGAGTCGGCATTGCACGAACCTGGGCGGGGCGAAGGTGTGTTCCAAATCGGCAGCCAATTGGCATTCTGACTGGACTGGCCTTTGAAGGGCCCATCAAAGCTGTGCAGGATGTCACTCAGTTTGAACGAACAGATGGCGCTTCCTGCGATGGCATTTTCAGGGGTGGTAAACACGCCATAAATGAGCTTGTCCCCATTACCAATGTCGACCATGTTGGAGGTAGTGGCTTGAATTTCATTGAAGTAGAATGGGATCTGTCCGGGAACCGAGCAATTCAATCGAGCCTTCATAAAAGTGGTCCAACGGTCCTTAAACTTGTGGGGACCGCCTGAATCACTCTTGCACACTCGAGCCACGCGCGAATAAACAGCCTAGAAAGCGAAATCAAATCGAATTAAAATAACTTCCAAGAAGATAACGATGAGAGCTTTTCTTTGTGCTTATAATGCCAGCAATCTCTTCGTCTCATCAAATGACAATCATTCCATGCATATCAGTGCATATCTGTCATGTGCTCCGATATGCCTGAGAATACCCGAATCGGAATTCTCGCGTTCTACGCACCTTTCCACAGTTGATGTATTCAACGGCAGATTCCCTGAAGAAGAAGTACACGTGGTCGTCATCCTCAAGTGAGCTCACGAAATCGGGCGCTGAAAGACAAGGGCAAGAGGTACTTTTTAAGCATCCATGGCGTTATGCTTTGAGCACTATGAGCACGGGCAGAATAAATATTTATTTGAAATCCATCTCTTCTTTAAATGACTGCTGAGAGATGAATGGCTTTCCAAGGGCACCGGAGCTGATTAGAAACACGCCGATATGACTTTCTAAGATATTCTCGCCCACCCTAGACAACATAGCTTCAAAAATGCCAGCTCAAGATTGATGACAATCTCCATGCCAACAACAACGTTTCTGCCGTGTTCTTCAAAGTGAAAGCAAACGCTTCATGTCAAATGTGAGTTAGTCCGAATGTCTCCGGATGACTCCCGAGATGGAATGACACCCCAGAACATTAGACGCACTAGTTGGACTATATATTAGTTAAGTAGTGCTCTGCTCAATTCAATTATGTCTCATCGTGAGATTGAGCCGTCATCTCGAGCTCATTTGAATCATTTGGATTTCAAAAGATCGTGACGAGACAACTCTCAGCTGGATCGTTTTAACGACAAATTTACTCTTTTACAGGGTGTTCTTTGGCATTGCGTCGTCTGCATGTAGAGGGGCTTTGTCATTAACATGTGCAGGGTAGACAACGAATGGTTAGCGCATTTGAAGTGCCCTGTGGATCCACGATTTGTAGAGCTCTATAAAAAATGTCAAGCTAGCTAGGCAAAGTTCATGCCAAACGAAGATCGCTGGCAGTGATTATCCTCCACTGATCATGATTCAGTGATAATTAATTAGCACCAAGTTCAGTGCACTTTGCTCATTGGACTGGTTTGATTGAATAAATTGTTTGTAATTTGCATCATTCGTCAATGCCAGCATCAAACATGCTCGTTACAGGGTGTTGTGGCCCTTACTATGTAGTAGGTTCTCTCTTTTTACGGTGTGCCTCGATAGAAATCGTCCAAAACAGGACAAGAACGTCCGATGGAACGACAAATATCAATAAAGACTGGCTTGGGTCACTACGAAAAATTCATCTTTGAATTCTCTACTACACAAACACATATCTCCGTGAGGTCCTCGTTCTCTTGAGACTTACCGTTGAGATGCTTCAGATCATATTGCGGCGTTCGAATCTGGTCCTTTAAAATGAGGGCATCCGACCCCGAGAAATCCGAGACAGTCCCGGCGTACAACTTGCCATCTGGAAAAGACAAATGAGGGAAACGATCACAAATCAATCCAATATATCTGCACATCAGACAGAAAACTGAATTTGCCTCCATAAATCAGCAATTGCGATGTTTAATGAACAAACATGTACTACATGTAACTACTTATTAACATGAGAAAAACACAGCTCCCTTATAAAATAGGACAACAACGACGGACGCTACGTATGACATCTCTGCGTGAGGTAAAAGGTAATTGACCTTTTCAATTAATCGCAGTTTATTAGAGCCTAGTGGCGGTTGTTTTTAATCTTCGTGTTGTTGAATAGAATTGACCGAAATGTGAAAGAGTCATGGCATTGACGTCAAACTGTCTACAAAATCATTTTTCAGTCTGTTTGTCTACCTAGCCAATAAAGAGCAAACACAGAACCGCGCAATCATGATAACCTATTGAGATCATTCTTGCCAGGGATTTGCACACAGATACGGGCCAGTTTTCACGCTTCATCTGTGTGCATTTGATTAGTTCAGCAAATATCTTGTTCGGAATTAAAGTTGTCCTTGACATCATAGACTTAGTAATGTTGTTGAATGATCAGGAGACATGTGTTTGCACTTGAGCGTACTAATAAAAGATTAGTTCGATTGCCTAAAACGTCGTGCGGTTGTTTCGGAGAGAAACTACGCGTTTACAACATGACTTCTTGGGCAATTGGTCGCAATTCCTGGGGTTTGCTAAAGCTCAATCTTTATTCAATCACTCGACGAACTTGGCCTTAAGAATGCTATAGAAGATGACGACGACGAAAACATGTCTTGTGATTTATGATAATAATGATGCTACATTTTGTCTTGCTTAAATGCATTCCTCATTTTCAAAGGGAATACAGACAACCAAGACTGAAGAGTTTAGTACAATTATTACCGACTTTGGATTTAGCCCGCCATTATCGCAGTTGGAAAGCTCTTTTTCGGTAGCCCTTGGCTCCGATTGCCTCAGCCTCATTTTGACGGGCAAGGGCCAAACTCTTGACAGTTAATGAAGTGTTATATAATTTCTAGAACGCTCTACGCTATAATAACAAAAAATGGCTCAGAACGAGAACTTGAAACGTTGGGAGATAATTATTGCCCTTGAGGTGCTGGTCAGCTGTTTTGAATTAAAGGCGTATCCTCATAAATAAATGACAAATTATTTCAACACTAAGCAACGAAAAATGGAGATGGAGTGGATAAGGGTGGTTGGTGATGGTGGTGTTTTTGCATGTTATTCAATACCTTCACGGTTGGAATGAAATTTTATGTCGTTCTACAAGGGTTCGTTCTTGCCCCACCAAAGCTCGAAGATTGTTGTAAAATTATGAGCTGGCTTCTGTTTTTCTTCTTCTTCTTCTTCTTCTTCTTCTTCACAGGCAATTCTTCATCAAACTTGTGTGTTCAAAGCTCACGCTGAGTAATTGGGCCGTCCAGAGATCTTGCCCCAAAAGTCGGGTTTTTGAGATTCAAATTATCGATAAGAATCTCTTTAATCCCTTCCCAAACTGACCACGAGATGCATTAGACAATCAATATGAGCGGGCAACTTTAGATTTTAAATTGAATCTCATCTCAAGTTGCAAATGAAGCTAAGCGGTACTTGGTTGCTCGGTAAGCTACGAGGTAGATTGTTGCCTTGATGACCGGTTCGCTTCGCTATTCAAACATTTTCCTCACATTCCAATCGGGATTTTCCCATTGAGATCAGGCACTGATCCGTGGGATCGCAACGAGCTTGGAGGACCATTGTTGTGGATGGCTACGCTCATCAAAACTGGGCTATCCCCACCAAAAGCAAAGTTTGTTTGCTCGCCAAAACACGTTGAAAGCCAAGTCTAATTGCCAATCACTTGCATTGTAGTATTCGCAAGCGAATATGTATTCAAAACGTACCAGCTAGTCCTTGGTATTGTCATGGGTAAGCCTGAAACCTAAGCTTCGGCGCCGTCAAAGCCAGATTTCAAGTACAGATCATAATTATAGGGCTTTTCCTTGCCCATCGATTATTATTGCCTGGCTATCCCGGACACCTCTTCGCCAAGATGAGCGAAACCCATCTCGGGATGCCAGCAATCTGGCAAAGTATCCCTTTAAACCCCGAATTTGACGGGAAAATCGAGTGTACCTAGATATTTGGCATCTCTCTTCGCACTAATCATTACACAAGAACAATAATAATAATAATGGTAAACATTTTCAATTTATGCATGTTAAAGATGACACCAAGTGGGTAACATTTAGGGAATGCAGAAAGATTGCCGAAACCACTTGTAAAATAATCAGTCAAAGATTATCTTGAGGATATAATCTGGTCGTCAGTAGGAGCTGGGCTCCAACTGCATCACTCTGGCGGAAAATGAATTTGCAACTCTTGAAAGGCCCTCCAGGGGTGTTAGAACTTTTTTTGCATTGTGAGCTTTGTCATTGACGTTCCATGGCGTTAAAGAGGTGTAGCACAGAAAGACCTTTAAACCTGACACTGCTTTGAGCTCCGAGCAATAAAAAGCCATCTAATTTGCCATGAATGGATGCCTAATTCATAAGAAGGGAAAGTAGAAAGACGGGCGAAAAAGTGACTGACCGCCGTCCGTGGAATGAAAAGTTTTCCCCTAACAAGATACGTGCCGTGTTTGTCAAACAGTGCGGGATGGCAGTCGCAAAAAAATGGTCCTGGTCATGATTTGAATCGCTGTGAAGAGAATTAAAACCACTCACCTGCGTAGATAGCGGTGGAATTGTGCTTGGGATCATGCGGACAGAAGCCTTTGCCGGAATACTCGAGGGTCATCTGGTATTCCTCGGTGCCCAAAGTCGAGTATTTCCGACACTGCGGGTTGAAGCTGTTCGTGCCGCACACCAACAAGCTTTGCGAACTGCTCGCCGCCAACACACGAATGTAGTTCTGGCATTCATCCTGCAAAGTAAACGTGAAAATGAAACCAGTTCTTATACTCGTCGAAAATTAAAACACATCAAATTTGGCTCGCTACTAAGTATAAAAATACCCTCAGTGCGACTCGTAGAACAAGGCTTTGAATGGGCCCAGGCGGCGTCATGGTTAGTCGTCGGGTGGTCGGATGGCAAAGATGGTAATTACACATTCAAATATGCCACTTGCCACCAAAGACAGGGCTCCTCTAATCAGCAACCAAAGGCGAGTCCAATTGGCAAGCATGCTTCCGAGCAATGGGCCATAAATTCGAACACAGAGCGAAAATCAACCCAAGGATCGAAGTTGGCGTGAAAAATGGCAAGAATTTATCTTGGCAAAGGGCGAAAATTTCCATTTCGTTAGTTTAGCGGGAGAAACCCCTCGGGATATTAGGAAATCTTTGAATAATGGGTGCATTTTTAATCAGGTAGGCGTTTATTTGCCTATTGGCCACCCACCCACTCCATCCACTGTTTCTTTCTCCTTCTCGTTGGCCAATGCGTGCAAATCAGGCCTGGATGAGTTTAATGATAGTCATCAGTCGACAAATGAGGCCTCGTAAGTGGTTCCGTTCATCGCCGACTGATTCGAAATCCTGCTCCAAGACGATGATTGAGGTCAGAACAGGCCAACGAACGGAGACCCCAAAGAATTTGATAGATCGAACCCGCATCGTCCACCAGCACATTCTTCCCAGAGCGGATAATTAAAGACTCCCTCTAAATTGCATCCAACCCAAAAGGGGGGGGGGTACGATAATTTTGAGAAACGTGGAATTTAGCCTAGCCTGAAGGTGAAGTGTCGAATGTCGGGGCTAATTTTCTGATGGAGGCGAACAAAATAGTATTGAGTAATTAACCCAGCGAGCGATGGATAGTGCAAATTGCTTCGAATGTGTGTATCTTTCGGCGCGTCCAAAATGCTTGAAATATGGATGGGTTGTTGGAAGTGTGAATACTTTTTTTCTCGTCGAGGGAAGTGATTAACCGCTTGGCTTCCGTTTGCTTACTTATTCTGTCTCGGCCAAATCTCGGGAGAATCAATCATGTTCCACGTCGTCGGGAAATTATAGCCCTCAATTCGAAATCTGCTCTGGTTCTCATGCTTCCCTCCTTCTCGGTGACAACCTTTCTTGACCTCTTAATTCCAAATTTGAAGCTTGTCGAGGCCCATCACATTCAGAATTTCTGACGGTGAAGCCAACTTTAGCCAGACCTTTCATGACGAGGGGCTTCCAGCTTCAACTTGCCAGATAATAATCCATTCCATCAAAAAATAGTTCAGAGGCGACAATGGAAGGCCATACATAGATTGATTCCGGGTAGACAGATAAATCCTACTTTTGCCTTGACTTTATCGCGGCTCTTCATTGTCAAAATTAATAAGAAGAAAAAAACCGGAGCAGGGATACAAAGAAACCTTGCTTCGTTTCATGTGCTCATTTTTAAGCACATTTCCTTTCTTATCTTCATTTTGAGAATGATGAGAAGGTGAACAGAGAGACAGGCGCATTACGCTCTCAAAAGGCCCATTTGAGGCTCCTTCTCTTTCCTCTAGGTTATATTTCCCCCCTCCCCCCAAGAGGCGCTTTTAGCAGGACCACTCCGGACAGAGACTCCCCAAAGAAGAAGGTGTACCTTTTCTCATTTGAAAAGAGGCCTTCACTGTATTGGAAGCTCAGACTCGAAATGACGGCACCCAAAAGGAAAACGAAACTTCCAAAAACATGTCCCGCCCCTACTTTGGAAAAAAGAAAACCGAAATACCCCCTGGCTTTTGGTCATTTGATCTTGAATTGGAAAATCGTCAAATGTGGATCAACGCCAAAGCAGTTAAAATAATCGTTATCGAGCATGACTTTCAGTGTTTTTTTTTTTCTGGGAGAAAGTTCCTGGATGTGTCGGGCGGGTCAACACTCATTTCTCAAGCACTAAGCTGATGGTTTTATTGGAGCCATTTTGATTGATTCCTCATCCTCCCAAGGAGATGGATGAGCATTGGAAACAACGTCAAACTAAACCAGGAACTTTCCCTTCGTCTCATTGTCTCAAGAACACAGGAATGGCAGTGCAACAAAAAAAAGCGAATACATGCTAGCATAATCCATTTTATATGCCTCGGATGGGATGAAGGAATCCGATACTCGGCACAAAATTAAATTCCATACCGGCAAGAGCGACTGAAAACTTGACACGGACTCCTTCACTCGGAATGGAAATCGCACAAGGTTTGCCAACAACTCGGCTCTAAATGCAAGTAAGTGACTGACTGGCTGAGTGAGTGGGTTAGAGGAGGGAGAATGAAATAAAAGAGCCCTAATCCCGTCTGAGTGAGCTCATGAGTTCTTGGATGCACATGCACATGTAACAAATGCATTTGATTTGACAATGACGGACGAGCGGGGCGATGCCCTCGTCCAAACAAATTTCATAGCACACCACCAGACAAAAGATTGGTTTATGTATGGAAGATTGGAATGTCGCTTGACAACACTTGAGATTGTTTGTAGACATGGAAGTTTCGCAACTTGTCTCGATTTATGATATCGCCCCTGAACAAGCCCGAGATAAAACTCAGACTTGTATTTGGTTTGTTCCGAGATCTGCGGGTAATAAAACGATGTTGAGGGGAAAAGTGAGAATTAAATCTGCAGAAAAATGTCCGCCTCCATTTTCTGATCTCATCATGACTCACGATCCCATAGGAATGTTGGAAGCTTAACTTGGTAGCAGCTCAAGACTCAAGAGTGATCGAATTTCTAGGGATTCTCGGAATTATGTCGGCCAACGTGACGGAATGAACTTACCTCGGATTTGCCTTTGACCAAGCACAAGTCGCGATCCCTTTGGATTGAAGGCCACGAGATCCGCTGAAAGCAAGCAAAACGGAGACACATTAAATCATGTTTTTCCCCCAGCCCTTTTTTACCCATATCCACCCCTCCGCCTCCCTACAGTCTCATAAAAATAGTAAGTGGTAAAACGAATCCGAAGGCCAGTCATTGTGCATTGTGCATGCCAAGTCCAGCTAAGTACTTGTAATAGAAGTAGCAGTAAGTTGTAAAAGGGCCGAGAATTAGCTCCAACTTGGATGAGAACTTGGCCGCCTCAGCCAGAAACTTTTATTACGACCAAACTTTGGTCAGACCCCCAAGTGTGTGGCAGTCATTGACTTTCATGAAAATTTGATTCCACAAATGCTCGAAATACTGCTGAATGTCGTCGTCCACTCACTTATTCATTCACTCCCTCACTCCCACTTGAGTGAGCTGGTGAGTCAGGATTTGGTTTCTCGACCAGCCTCTCTGTCTCTCCTGTATATCTACGAACTACATAGAGACGCGTTAGCAGAGCAAGGGGGTTGAGTGTAATCAATGTGTCATGCAGAACCAACTCAGGAGTCACGATTCTCGAAACGTAGGAGAGTTGGCCACTCAGGCTCTCTCAGAGACCCACAGAGACAGAAAGTGACTCAGACACACCGGTAATTTTGTTCCCGCGTGGCTTTCATTTTTTTTTTCGTTCTCGGGGCAGGTGACCAATCCGTACATGCGACCCCCACCATTATTGGCTTCGATGCGGGAGACATTTCGATGGACTCTTTGTTGGTAGGCTCTGACTCAGTGAGTCAGTCCTCCGACTCATGTCAATCAAATCGAATCCAACCAAAACTGGACGGACACCCAACGGTTTTGGCAATGCTCGATCGTTTCTGCCATGCACGAAGGCATCGTTTCGGTTCCATTGACGATTTGGGGGAGGAATGCAAGATGCTGGGAACAGAAGTGGAGTAGTCACTCAAAGTCATGCCATGGTCTGAATGATGCTAGATCGGTAAAAGATCTCAAAGATCCCCTGACGCCACGTCAAGCCAAGATCACAGCTAATTCTGAGCTTGCTTCTTTCTACTTTAAATTGGAATGATTTGGTTGAGCAGCGAACTGCAGTATAGTGATTATGCACAAGGTTAAATGTTCTTGGAGGTGGCCTTGGAATGCTCCATCCTTGGCGAAACAAGTCCGCGTGGCATGCAATATACTTATATGGAATATGGTGGAAATAACGAAAGCCCCTTTCATATCTTAAACAGGCCATTTCTGGACTCCAGAGAGATCTTAGGATCAAGCTCCCCCTCTTTTTACAATATCTGCAATGCTTGGCTCAAAATATGGAACTTTGGGAACAAGGTGGAGGGAGAAG